>NC_045784.1:32748659-33049986 GCF_008692025.1 Phocoena sinus | reverse complement strand
TCATTCCATACAACATAATTGAGGGGTTAAAAAAATGCTGGCTGAGTGGCAGTGAAAGGACAAATGAGGCTGGAGAGGATGAATACATCCACATGGTTAAGAGCTCTCTCTAAAACTGCATCCAAGCCTTTTGTTTTCTGACAGAAAAAGCAGAAGTCTGCACTTACCCCAGAGGAAGGAATTGGTAAATCAGGTGAAAGGGGCTGTGATTCTAGGGCTGTGCTGAAAGATTCAGAGATGAGAGACAACAAAGGGAGCCAAGACCAAGTTCAAAGAGAGTGAAAGCTGGAGAGGGTGGCAAGATTCACTGAGACTTTGGAGGTGGTGCTCTGCCGTCAGACAAGTGTGAACGTGACCAGAAACAGAAAAAGAAAAGTGGAGATCACCGGAGTTAATAAGGTCCAGGAACCCAGTGAAGAGGCTACCAGAAGTGCCATTAGTGTGGGTGTTGAAGTCACTGAGGAGAGCTAACTTCAAATAGAGCTCCGTGACAGTAAATATAACCAATGATACCACAAAAGAACTGTTTAAGGAAAGAATCACATTAGGGCACTATTCAAATAAGAAATCACGCAAGTGATTAACTCAAAACGCTTGCACTTACATTTGTGAATAACATTTGAAAAGATTAGGCCAGAAGCTCAGTGCAGTCTCCCTGCCTCACTTGTTGCAGGTGGGGGCTGGGTGCTGAAGCTCAGGCTGCAGCGGTCAGGCCCAGAGACAGGACTGGGGTTGGCTGTACGGAGACAGCCTGAAGAGGCTGGACTGTGGCAACTGAGGGTGTACTCCGAAGAAGCCAGGGCCTGCCAGAGAGGCAAGGTGCCATTACTGGGGGGCACACGAGAAGAGGGGTGGGACCACTATAAGAGCTTCTTTCCCTGTGAGCACTCCCAGGCAACGAGACACCAACTACAGGAGCTCCCAGGGCAGGTGCGAGTCACCAACGCCACTGTGGGCTCCAGAAGTGGGCACAGGATACCACTACAAGACCCACAGGCAGGTGCCAAGCGCTGCTCCTGCTGTCCTGGGACAGCGCAGAGAGCAGCTGCCCCTAGAAGAGCCACAGGCAGGCGCCAAGCCCTACGCCTGATGTCCCCGGAGCGCATGGACTGCAGCCGACCCTAGGAGACCTGTGAGCAGGTGGCAAGCCCTGCCCCCGCCATCCTGGGAGCACGCAAGGGCTGCTGCACCTGCACACCCCAGGCCAAGGGGATAACTGCCAGTACGCACGGAGGAAAGAGGCAGCAAGCATGCAAACTGAAAGCAGCCCCTCGATTCTGGAAAAGACGGCAGAGCAGAAGGACTTGAGCTCACCTCCTCTCATGCAAACACCACGACCACAGCTAACTGCTGAACAACCACTGACAAAAATGACTGGAACCGATCAACAAAGATACCTTACATTCAGAGACAAAGAAGAAGCCACAACAAGACGGTAGGAGGGGCACTTTCCTGACATAATCAAATCCCATACCCACCAGGTGTGGGTGACCCACAAACGGGAAAATAATTATATCACAGATGTTCTCCCACAAGGGTGAGACTCCTGAGCCCCACGTCAGGCTCCCCAGCTTGAGGGCCTGGCATCGGGAGGAGGAACTCCCACAGCGTTTGCCTTCGAAGGCCAGCTGAGCTTGAGTGCAGGACTGGGGGAAACAGAGATGCCACTCCAGAAGGGTGCACACAAGGTTTCATATGCACTAGGACCCAGCACAAGGCAGTAACTCCGTAACAGCCTGGGCTGGACATACCTATGAGTCTTGGAGGATCACCTAGGGAGGTGGGGGTCAGCTGTGGCTCACTTGGTGGGGGGGCAAGGACACAGGTGGCAAAGGACCCACAGGATATTGACTGGTGTGAACTCTCACACAGATCACCGTGTTGGCATCAAGACCTGGCCCCACCCAACAGCCTACAGGCTCCAGTGCTGGAACGCCTCAGGCCAAACAACCAGCAGCACAGGAACACAACCCTGCCCATCAGCAGACAGGCTGCCTAAAGTTGTCCTCAGCTCACAGCCACCTCAAAACACACCCCTTGACACGGCCCTGCCCACCAGAGGGACAAGCTCCACCTACCAATGGGGAGGCACCAGTCCCCCCCAACCGGGAAGCCTGCACAAGCCTCAGGACCAACCTGACCCACCAGGGGGCAGACACCAGATGCAAGAGGAGCCATGATCCTGCAGCCAGCAGAAAGGAGACCACGAATACAGAAAGTCGGACCAAATGAGACAGCAGAGAAACATGTGGAAGATGAAGGAACAAGATAAAAACCCACAATAGCAACTAAATGAAGTGGAGATAGGCGACCTACCTGAGAAAGAATTTAGAGTAATGACAGCAAAGACGATGCAAGGTCTCGGAAAAAGAATGGAGGCACAGATCGAGAAGATACGAGAGATGTTTAACAAAGAACTAGAAGATTTAAAGAACAAACCAACAGAGATGAAGAACACAATACCTAAAAAGGAAACCACATCAGAAGAAATCAGTAGCAGAATAATTGAGGCAGAAGAACGAATAAGTGAGCTTGAAGACAGAATGGTGGAAATCACTGCCATGGAACAGAATAAAGAAAACAGAATGAAGAGAAATGAGGACACTCTCAGAGACCTCTGGGACAACACTAAACGCACCAACGTTTCCATTACAGGGGTCCCAGAAGGAGGATAGAGAGACAAAGGGGCTGAGAAAATATTTGAAGAGAAGATAGCCCAAAACTTCCCTAACATGAGAAAGGAAACACTCACTCAAGCCCAGGAAGTGCAGGGAGTCCCGTGCAAGAAAAGCACAAGTAGGAGCATGCTGAGACACATGTTCATCAAACTGACAAAAAGTAAATACAAAGAAAAAATATTAAAAGCAACAAGAGAAGAGCAACAAATAACATACAAGGGGATCCTCATAAAGTTACCTGCTGATTTTTCAGCAGAAACCCTGCAGGCCAGAAAGGAGTGGCACAATACATTTAAAGTGATACAAGGGGGAAACCTACAGCCAAGAATACTCTACCCAGCAAGGCTCTCGTTCATACTCGACAGAGAAATCAAAAGCTTTACAGACAAGCAAATGCTAAGAGAATTCAGCACCACAAAACCAGCTTTACAAGAAATCCTAAAGGAACTTCTCTAGGAGGAGAAGAAAAGGCCACAAGTAGAATCAAGAAAATTACGAATGGGAAAGCTCACCGGTAAAGGCAAACATAAAGTAAAGGTACGAAACCATCCACACACAAACGTGATATCAAAACCAGCAATCGTGAGAACAGAGAGTACAAATGCAGGATACTGGAAATGCATTTGAAATTCAAAGACCGGCAACTTAAAACAACCTTATTTGTATATAGACTGCTATGTCAAAACCTCATGGTAACCACAAATTGAAAATCTGCAATAGATACAAACACAAAAAAGAATAAGGAACCCAAACACAACAGTAAAATTAGTCATGCTTCAAAAGGATACATGCACCTCAATGTTCACTGGGGCAGTATTTACAACAGCCAAGACAAGGAAACAACCTAAATGTACATCAGCAGATGACTGGATAAGGAAGATGTGGTACACATATCTATGATGGAATACTACTCAGCCATTAAAAAGAATGAAATAATGCCACTTGCAGCAACATGGGTGACCCTGGGGATTATCATACTTCATACTTACTTCACAAGTGAAGTAAGTCAGACAGAGAAAGACAAATATCAGATGATATTGCTTACATGTGGAATCTAAAAAAAACGATACAAATGAACTTATGCATAAAGCAGAAACAGACTCACAGACCTAGAACACAAGCTTATTGTTACCAAAGGGGAAAGGTGGGGCTCACAGATAAACTTGGAGTTTGGCGGTCACATACATGCACACTAGTATATTTTAAAAACATAAGCAGCAAGGACCTACTGTATAGCACAGGGAACTCCACTCAATATTCTGCAATAACCTAAATGGGAAAAGAATTTGAAAAAGAATACGTGTCTGTACATGTATAACTGAATCATTTTGTTGTACACCTGAAACTAACACAACACTGTAAGTCAACTATACTCCAATAAAATTTTTTAAAATAAAAAAGAAATAAAAATGAAAAGTTAACACCAATATTTCCCAAACTCTTCCAAGAAAGCCAAAGAGAAGGGAACACTCTGAAACTCATTTGACGAGGCCAACATTACCCTAGTACCAAAGCCAGAAAAGGACACCACCAATAAAGAAAATTACAGGCCAATATACCTGATAAATATAGATTCAAAATTCTCAATAAAATACTATCAAACTCAACTCAGCAGCACATTAAAAAGACCACTCACCATGATCAAGTGGGATTTATCTTGAGATGCAGGGATGTTTCAACACACCCACATTAATCAGTGTGATACCTCACATTAATAGAATGAAAAATAAAAATCATATGATCCACTCAATAGATGCAGAAAAAGCATTTGATGAAATTCAACATCTGTTCATGATTAAAAAAAAACTCTTAACACATTAGGTATTGAAAGAATTTACCTCAACTTAGTAACAATACATGACATGATCATAATGTTGACAAGCCAACAGCTAATATAATAATAAAGGTTGAAATGTTGAAAGCTTTCCTCTAAGATTAGGAATAAGACAAGGGTGTCCACTCTCACCACTTCTATTTAACATAGTACTGGATGGTTAAGCCAGAGCAATCAGGCAAGGAAAACAAATAAAATGCATCAGAATTTTAAAGGAAAAAGTAAAATTGTCTCTATTTGCAGAAGACATGATTTTATATCTAAAAAAATTCCTAAAGACTCCACCAAAAAACTTACCATCTAATCAATAAATTCCATAAAGTTGTAGGATTCAAATTTAACATGCAAAAATCAGTAGCATTTCTATACACTATCAAAGAATTATGTGAAAATGAAGCAAAGAAAATGATCCCACTTACAATAGCATCAAAAACAATAAAATACTTAGGAAAAAATACAGCCAAGCAGGCAAAAGATCTCTACACTGAAAACTATGAGACAGTGGTGAACAAAATCAAAGATGACGTAAATAAAGGGAAAGAGACTCCTCGTTCATAGACTGGAAGAATTAATATTGTTAAAATTGCCATACTACCCAAAGCCATCCATAGATTTAATGCAATCCATACCAAGAGTCCAATGGCATTTTTTACAGAAATAAAAGCAACAATCCTAAAATTCAGATGGACCCAAAAAGGACCCTGAATCGTCAAAGCAATCCTGAAAAAGAACAAACCAGGAGGTGTCACACTTCCTGACTTCAAGCTATGTTGTAAAGCTACTGTCTTCAAAACAGTACAGGGCTGGAATAAAAAGAGACACCTCAACCACTGAAACAGAATCAAGAACCCAGAAATAAACCCAAATATATATGGTCAAGTCATATTTGACAAGGGAGGCAACAACACTCAGTGGTGAAACGACGGTCTCGTCAATAAATGTGGCTGGGAAAAGTCCATCTTCACATGTAAAAGAATGAAATTAGACCCCTATCTTACACCACTCACAAAAATTAACTGGAAATAGATTAAATACTTTAACGTAAACCCAGAAAACACAAAGCTACTAGAAGTAAACAGGATAAAAGCTCCTTAACATGGGTATTGGCAATGAATTTTTTGTACATGACACCTAAAGCGCAAGCAAACAAAATTTAAAAAATAAATAAGTGGGATTACATCAAACTAAAAAGCTGCTTAGCAACAGAAACAACCAACAAAATGAAAAGACAACCTATGGAATGGGAAAAAATACTTGCAAACCAAATATCTGATATGGGGTTAATATCCAAAATATGTAAAGAACCCATACAACTCAATAGCAAACAAACAATCCAACTAAAAAACGGGCAAGGGACTGGAATAGACATTTTTCCAAAGAAGATACATGAATGACCAACAGCTACGTGAAAAGATGTTCAACAGCATTAGGGCAATGCAAATCAAACCACATGCGATACCACCTCACACCTGTTAGAATGGCTAGCATCAAAAAGACAAGAGATAACGAATGCCACCATGCATGTGGAGAAAAGGGAACCCTTATGCACTGATGGTGAAATTACGAATTGGTACGGCCAGTATGGAAAACAGTATGGAGATTCCTCAAAAAAATTAACAACCATGTGATCCAGCAATTCCACTTCTGGGAATACATCACAAGGAACTGAAAACACTGTGTTGAAGAGATATCTGTCCCTACCCCACGCCCCACGTTCAGAGCAGCATTATTTGCAATAGCCAAGACATGGAAACAACCTAAATGTTATCCTTTCATCTGTAGATGGAAAAAGACATGGGATACGTATATACAATGGAATATTATTCAGCCACAAAGAAGGAGGAAATCCTGCCATATGTGGCAACATGAATAGTCCTTGAGGGCATTGTGCTAAGTGAAATCAGTCAGAGAAAGACAAATACTGTATCATCTTACCTGTAAATGGAATCAAAACAAAATAACTCACAGAGAAAGAGATTCGATTTGTGGTTACCAGAGGTGGGGCATGTGGGGAGAGGTAACTGGATGAAGACGGTCACAAAGTGAAAACTTCCAGCTTTAAGATAAATAAGTACTGGGGATGTAATATACAACATGATGAATATAATTAACACTGCTCTATAGTATACATGCAAGTTGTTAAGAGTAAATCCTAAGTGTTCTCATCACGAGGAAAAACATTTTTTTCCCCTTGTATCTATATGTGATGATTGATGCTAACTCATACTGGTAATCACTCCATGATCTATGTAAGTCAAACCATTGTGCTGTACATCTTAACCTTATCAGTGCTACATGTCAATTATATCTCAGTAAAACTGGAAGAAAAACCATATGGCAGACTTACACATTTGAAGGACACGCTTGCTCCCTCAGCCATTTTTGTAACCAATCCCTGCCCTAGAGGATGTACAATAAGACAGGGCATCTTTATGTAAATAAAGTATAAGCCCCGGACAGTTGGGTTTTGTTTTGTTTTGTTTTGTTTCTGTAATGCAAGTGCCTGACCTTAAGCTTTGGATTGCCTAGGCACCCACTTCAAAGACAGCTATCTTGAATAAACACACTGCCGGCTACAGGACTAGAGGAAGAGCCAGGCGGCCCGGCCCCAGAAGTTTCCTTTGTTTTGGAGATCTCTGGTCCACTTAGATAACTCACCATTTGATCACTTGTTTTTCCCTTCCCGAGTTTTAATTCCCACCCGTATGTTTTAAATTCGCCAACAAAGAGTGAACCTGTGAAACCCTAGGCACTCCATCCTAGACTCCAATAAACGCAGAACCCCAGGCCCACTACCTTTCTGCCGCAACCTCGCTGAGTGGCCCCAGGTGTACCATGTATCCTACAGGATTTGTGAGTAATAATCCTTGGCTTTCTTTTTTTTTTTTTTTTCAAAGTTCCCTGATGGTTGTTGCCATCATAAGTACCACAAGGGCGCGTCCAATCACAACACCGGCTCTGAAAGGGGAAATGTCTGTGAGGGCTCACCTCAGGCCCAGGTGAGTGCCCCTAGGCATTTCTAGCCAATAGATCACTATTGATAGGTTGAGACCAGCAGAAAACAATTGGCCTTGTTGGCAGGATTGCATGATTGCCTGTGCAGTTAATCAAGAGGAATACCCGTTAGCTGCGACTGGCTTACTAGCTGACCAGCCCAGGTGGGTAACACCACCTGGGAACGGAACACCGCTTGCTAGAGGTCTCCCATGCTGCTACGTGCTTTTGCATATTGCCTCTGTCGTGTGTTGCCTGCGGTATCCACGCCAAAATGCCACTGCTGCCATAATAATTCAATGATCTCCCCAGAGCAGCCGTGATCAAGGCCATATGGTCTAATGAGACAGTCAGACCACTAATTTAAAAGGCCTTAATTGACCATTAATGTACGTGAGGGTACTCCGTGCCTCCTGCTGTGCAAAATTGGCATGATCCAATGGCTTTGTCATTTCCATCACCACAGTGACCCAAATGACTCCCTGAATTTCCAACCCTGAACAGGCCCCATCTCACCCTAAGTCCAGAGAATTCTTTTTTACAAGGCGCCCCCCTAATTACAGGGCAGCGCTACTACATTTCGGGGGGACTCCTGAAACCATCCATCAGGCAACTGGAGGGCACTGACACGGCTGCTAGACACAGAGGAGACTGCTGCCCAGATGCCCCAATATGTCACACTCAAGGGCCTCCGTCACCACCGCTCCAGGAAGGTCTCCCTCGAACAAATGTTCCTCAGTGGGAAGGGTTCCCCACTCCCTTCCTAATAAACCTCTGATTTAATTTTGTCCCTTATGGGAATACACAGGCAAAACCTCTACTGGGAGTTAGGAAAACCTGGGGTTCCTGGCTACTTAACCTCTGCACAGCCACTCTCTAAACTCCAGGCCCCGAAACTCACATTCTCCCAGCTACGGCCCTCTTCTGCCGTCCATCTTCTAGCCCCAAGCCCGTCCCCGCTACCCCCTCTGCCCGCTTCCCTAACCTCCAGGACTGGCAGCCACTTAAGCTCCTACCCTAGGAAATCAGCCACTCCCAGGGGCTTGTCCCACCACCTGGGGACAATTACCCCTGTACCACTCTGGTGGTCCATTAGGACAATAAGAATGCACAGTCCTTTTGGCCCTACTAGACATGGGGACCCAAGTCACTGTCATTCTAGGAAATCCCTCTGTATCCCCAAAAGGGAAGCCCTTCTACCTACAGGGCACTGCTGGTAAAACAATCAAAGCTTCACAAAGCTATTCGGATATCACTATTGGGACCCTTCACCTCAAATGGCTTCCTCTGCTGGTGGCCCCCCAGCTCGTTCTTTCCTATTATAGGCATGGAGGCACTGACACAACACCGTGCCACATGGAATAAGCCCACGTTCTTGGCCTTGCTGGTGGGACTCTCCAAATGGACGCCAGGGACTCTTCCTCCCCTGGTCAAGACGGTAAACCTTCCCCAGTAGGGACTTAAACAGGCCGCTGAAGGCCTACGCCGACGTCATTAAAGATGTGCTTGAGCCTGGAGTCATGAAGCCACCATCTCCCCGTTCAGTGGCCC
This sequence comes from Phocoena sinus, assembly GCF_008692025.1. Classification (NCBI taxonomy): domain Eukaryota; kingdom Metazoa; phylum Chordata; class Mammalia; order Artiodactyla; family Phocoenidae; genus Phocoena; species Phocoena sinus. The sequence continues at coordinate 33,040,929 of NC_045784.1, read as the reverse complement.
CATTTGGCCAGTACTTAAGCCAGCCACCAACCAAAGGCACCTGACCGTTGGCCATCAAAACCTCAGTGGCTCAGGTTCCCCAGTGAGGCTCCAATTCCTAATAATATAGAACTGCCTGAGGATGTCCAGTCGGCCCAAGGAGCGCCCTCTGTGTTCACTGACCTACTAACATCTTCTATTCTGTTCCCACCTTGGAGGAATCCCAGGCTCCGTTTGCCTTCACTTTTGAAGGGGGCAGATTATACACTTACGAGCTCCCCAGTGGGATAGTGAAACGGCCCTGCAGCCATACATAACCTCTGCCACCAGGACTTAAGCACCTTACAGTTGGGAAGGGGCCGCTTTTGGCATTACGCTGATGACATTACGCTCAGGGCTGCCTCTGAGAAAGCAGTACGAGCAGACTCGCATCCCTTCGCACACCACCTGGACCTCAAGAGCCAAGGTCTGGCCTCATCTGTCTTGTTTCTGGGCATCATCTAGTCCTCTAAGGGCTGAGAAATTTCCCCAGTGGCCAAACATCAATTACTCACCATTCAACCACCCACTACACTCAGACAAGCACAACACATATCAGGCCTTTTCACGTTCTGGAGGCAACACATCCCTCATCCCGCCCTATCGTACACGCAATCACACACGAGTCACCCACCTTCCACTGGGGCAAAGCCCGACAAGTGTGCTTTGCAAGGTGCCCAGCACGCAGTCCAGCAAGTCTTACCTTTACTCCCCACTGGCTCCACATTCCATGTCAAGTGGGCTCCTGGAGTCTCGGGACCAAACAGGAGTCTACCTGGCTTCCTATGGGGTTGTGGACTAAGCACCTACCCCAGCGGCAGGCCCGTAGACTCCCCCTGGGCACCAGCTTTCGGCAGCCTGTCGGGCTCTTTCAGGAACTGAGCCCCTAGCCAGCCCCCCCGCCCCGGTATCACTCTGAACACAAGTTCCTCAAGTGCCCTGGGTGAGAGATGCCTCTTAAGAGAAAAGCTCAGCACGGCCACTGATGCCTCCTTGGTAACAGGGAAATGGTACCTTCAGGGGAGGGCTAAACCTGATGTCAAAGGCCTTTCCAAATGGCAGGAGGATGTGGTTTCCCCCATGCTCAGCCCCTTGCCGGAGAGCCTCGAGAAGTGACAGCCCCCATCCCCACCCCACCCCGCTTTCTCCCACTGTGGCTACTTGGGGAGCCCCTTGGGACCACCTGTCTGAAATGGACTGGGAGTCAGTGCTCTTCACCAAGGGCAGTGCCATCGCTGCATGCCATGCAGCTCGCTGGAGGGCTGCATCATCCACCGGGCCTCGGGCACCTTTCTAGTCGAGGAGGACACTCCTGGCTCAGCCCAACTGGCAGAACCTGTAGCTGTTCACCCAGCCCTTAAGGAGGCCACGAAAAGGGGCCTTTCACAGCCTCCCGGGCTGTTGCTAACAGCCTTGCAGTTGGGTCTGGCCAGTGGCTAAGGGACAATTTTCTCATACAAGGCAAGGCCATCTGGGGCTCCAAGATACGCAAGGAACTAGGAGAATGCCCCATCCCTATCATCAATTCTCACGTTTGTGCTCACGCTAACTGCTCCACACCCGAGGCCATTGTTAGGAACACTGCGGTCAGACCCCCTCACTCAGCCCTCCACTCTCTGCCCTGTAGATGCCTCAGGGTACCGACCCTTCTCCCCAGCTTGCGAAATGGACCCGCACAACCTCAGGTCATCGGGGAATTCGTGCCTTAACAACTCGTGCTCATGCGAGGGGACGCCCCCCTCCTCAGCGGCAGCCAAGGTGGTGATAGATGAGCGCGTCCTCTGCACCCAAACTGAACAACGGGGACCCACTCCCCCGGGGAGACCGACCATACTCCCGCTCTGCTGGGGCTTCCAGATAACCCATCACCATCACTGATACTTAACACGAGGCTTCTCTTGGTGAACTCCACCCACAATTCCTCCTCAAAACAGGTAATCTCTTTCCTTACTACCTTCAATGCTGCTCCCTTCAGATCGCCAAACACTGCTGACTCTGACCAGGGCACCCACTTTACCTCTCAGGAGATTCAACAGTGGGCTCTCCCACCCAACATTCTTCCAAACCTCCATCTAGGATCCCGCCCCCGGGTGGCTGGCCTCCTCAAGCATCTTAATGACCTCCTGAAAGAGACACTACTTAAATTATTTGCAAGCAAGTGGTTCTCGAAATGGATGGAACTCTTGCCGCAGGCCCTCATCTTGCTTAATTCTCACCCCCTGAGCCTTTATACCCCTCATACCAATTATTACACAATTATCACACACCCTCCAAAATGCCACTTCGGGTCATTTCTGGCAGTTCTCAAGCTTTCACACTCTAGCACGACGCCCTTTTAAGTTTTGACCTCTGACTCCACTTCCCTATGCTGCTATGATTTTCTTTTCCATCATCTGACCATCTGCTTCCCTCTGATATAGCCTGATCGAGGGCAGAGAGTCCAATATGGTCCCCTCACCATTGAATGCCCCACAGGCCACAAGCCCACCAAGTCAGTGCGACATCATCTCTTTGGAAATCCTGCTAACGGTGACGACTCTCCAAAAGCAGCCACCTCCACACCGGCCGCTCTCACCAAATACAGTGGCTACAAGAGCTGGCTGATGAAACTGAACGCCCCGGCTAATTTAGAGGAAGTAGAAGTCATCGCCCCGGGACCAACCAGTGGCGCGCTTTGGGTGCCTGAAAGAGGGAAAGAACTCTGCTTGGTGGACGCAGGCCACATTTGGGGATGAGAACATGCCGAGCAAGCTACAAGTCGTGGCCTGACCCCACGCCAGGCAAGGCGACCCAATACTTTCCCCCACCAAGCAACCACGCTCAGCCATTAAGCAATACACAGATAGCTCATACAGAAGGAACCTGACCCGAGCTCATTCGAACGTCAGCGCTCCATCTGCTGATGGCTATTCTTATTGCTTTGTACCGCCTGGGTGACAGGGTTACTGGTAGAGCCCTTGGGCCTAACCCTCACCCAGATAGAATGCTGTAAAAACACTGCTGCGGCCCACAGTAGCACCACAGGGTGGAAAAGCAGGGAATGCTGGCGAGCCCTGTTGGAAGGGCTCAGGCTAGTGTGCCACTGAGTCTGAGCGGCAAGGGGCTCGCATCCCTTTATAGGCAAGGGGCCCGCTGGAAGCAATGTCTAAACGACACTTGCCCAATTACAACATCAAACAGTGCTACAAGCTAACTGGCCCTATGACTGCTCGTCCATAAAACCCACCTGGGTGCAGGGACTGTGCTCCCAGGATTTGTCCACTGATGGCCCGCACGGGTTGAGCCCAGGAATGCCTAAGTAGCACCCATAAGATCTCCCGTAGCCTGGGATATAAATGTGCCCAGAATCTTTATGTGCTTGGATGAGCTCCTCCGGGAAGGAAAGGACAGCAACCCACTCTGTTGCTAAAGGTGCCCTTGATGACTCCAGAGATCTCTTAACCATTTGTTCCACTAGCAGCAGGCACCAGACGTGCAGCTCGGTCCTCGGGGAAGCCTCCAAGTTGTATCAGGCTAGCCTATGCCCAGCCCATGATCAATACCCCAACGGCACAGCCACATGGGAGGATGCACCCGCCCCTGGGTGGCCACCACTCCAGAGGACCTCACCCCTGACTGAGACAGACTCACTGCTGGAGAGGATACCATTCCAGACAATACCGCCCCAGCCCAAGAGTTCACCACTGCAGATGCCCATGCGTCCTATACCAGAGATGACACCCCAGGGCCGTGGCACCAGCTGGAGACCTAGCTGCTCACCCAGATGGCCCGACTTCCCAGTTTATATTGCCGAACGCTGCCATGGAGGCTAAGACTTCCCAGAAACAGTGGAGTAAACGCATTGCCCCGGTGGCATCGGGGGATGACCTACTATGATATGATTTAGCAGAACTTGCTAGGTCCTTGCTGGCTGACCCTACCCTATACCGAGAGGCTGGCCAGACTGTGAGTTTGTCCTCCGCCGACAGCAGGACAGCACTGTATCATATTTCCCCACGGAAGCAGGCCACAATGTGCGCTCCAACCAGACGGCTCCCCGCCTACAAATGACTGAAGGCTGTTAACGTCCTCACCACTAACTCAGATGCTTCAGCATCACAGGGCGGATTCTACCCTAAGCAGCTGAGTTAGTATTTTTTTTAATTTTTTTTTTATTGTAATGCAAGTGCCTGACCTTAAGCTTCGGATTGCCTAGGAACCCACATCAAAGACAGCTATCTTGAATAAACACACTGCCGCCTACAGGACTAGAGAAGAGTCAGGCGGCCCCGCCCCAGAAGCTCCCTCTGTTTTGGAGATCTCTCTTGGACTGAGGGAACTGACCACCTGACCACCTGTTTTTCCCTTCTGGCATTTTAATTCCCGCTCATGGTTTAAATTCACCAATAAAGACTGAACCTGTGAAACCCTAGGCATCCCGTGCTAGACCCCAATAAAAGAAGCCCAGGCCTGCACACGTACTCTCTTTCTACCCATGACCTCGCTGTGTGGCTCCACGCATGCCATGTATCCTCCAGGACCAGTGAGTAATAAACCATGTTTTTTCTTCAAAGTTCTCTGATGGCTGTTACTGAAGTGTGTCTTGTAATCATAATAAGAACCGCAAGGTGGCGGGAGGTGGGGGTGGGGGTGGGGGAGGGCGGGTCCAATCACAATACTGGCTCCCAAAGGGGAAATGTCTGTGAGGGCTGCCTCAAGCAGTATGGCCCAGGTGAGTGCCCCAGGCATTTCTGGACTATAGCATCACTACTGAGAGGCTGAGCCCACCCCCAAGACTTCTGTTGTTTACCTTCCTCCTGGAGGGGTTCTTCCTCACCCCTCCTTGGGTCAAATAGATCCTTTGATACGCAGTCAGTAATCACAGGACCACACCTAGACTCCAACTCTCCACAAGAGAGTCACAGTCTCTGGCCACACGTGACAGAGGAATCATTTGAACTCCTTCTGCATGAAGAAGTACAACTGAGGTACTGGATTTTTGAACAACACGTGCTCAATCATAAAGTAACGGTCAGGAAAGCACGGAGGACCAGGGATGATCCCCATCGCTCTCTGCGCTCGTTTCTCCAAGAAATGGGTCTGAGTCCATTGCTGGCCACTAAGTGCAGAACATGGGTGGTTTTCGAACATATCAGCCCCACCCCTCCCCCCAGATGAAAAACTCAGGTGTGAAGATTTACCGTCCACATTTGAGAAGTGTGGTTTAGTTACGCCAAAGAGGTACACAGAACCAGTAAGCAGTTTGGGGGGAGTTACGTGCATCAAACTGTGGAGAGAGGGAGACGGGTGGTGATCTTCACAAGACCTCACCAAGGACAGTCTGGTTGGGAAGAAGCATACACACGTGTCAATGGTTATGTGGAGAATCGACCAAGGGACAGGAGCTTGGGAGAGAGGTGCTAAATAATTCTCTAGAAAACTGAATTTACTCTACGTGGACAGGCAAGCCAAGTCTCTGTTCTAACCCTAGGATGAAATTTTGATTACCCCCATTGAAAGAGGATGAGAGATCACAAACTTCAGAGGAAATGTCACCTATCCATTAGACCAGCAGAATGTAAATCAAGAACAACCCAGCTGGAGGCGTTGGCCAGGAGGCACATGACAGGAGTGATGCCCAACTTCAACGCCCTCGTCCCGGCCATGGTCAGGGGCTTGGCGGCCTGCTGAGGAAAAGTTTTGTTCCATCTCAAACTGTGGTCCTTCACAAATTTTCAAAAATTTACTTAAACTTCTTTCCTAGTAGAAGCTGAGCAAGAAGAGACTGTCCCGTATGGCTGCGTACGGGAAACCTGGCCTTGCTGAAGGTTAGGACTGTGTCGAGATGGGGGTCAGGCGGGTAACTGAGCTGCTACAGAAGCAGAACAGCTATTTGTCTGCACCTCTTTGTTCTCTCATTATGGAAACCTGGGGGAGGCCTCAAGAAACCACATGACAGTGTCCTGTGTATACCCCATTTTATTGACTGAGGTCACCAGGGGTGTAGCTGAGAGTCAGATCTGACTTTACTCCAGGTTCCACATCATCTTGTTCAAGAAGTTTATATCGCAGACTTCAGTTTCCTCATGTGGGAGATGATAAAAACAATCCTCCCTCACAGAATCGCGCGGATTAGTGAGAAGGCAGGGAATCACCGGGTCTGTTGAGGACTCATCAAATCTTTCACTGGGAATGGTGCCCTGGTCCCCTTGTTTAGCCGGTGCTCACTGCGGCCAGGCTCCCGAACCCTGGCCTTCCTGGAGAGCGCTGCCAGGCAACCTTGCCACAGGGCCTCCCGAGGCTGCGTTTGGGAGCTGAAACCATTTTCCACCCCCACAGATGGCTCAAACTGGTTGTTCCAGGCCTTTCTGAGCCCACTGTTGTTGCTCCTTTCTCTCTCTCTACTCTTTTCCAAAGGCGAAGAACTGCTCAGGGAATGAGGTGCTCAGCGCCCGGCGTGCTGTGGGGTGAAGAGGACACACACAGGTCTGGGACTCCCTCCAGCCTACAGCCCTCACACTCCAATCGGGAAGGCTAACTGGTACAATCCCTGGACCATCTCCCCAGCTCCGCTGCCAGGCTGGACCAGTAGCCTCCTCTTTGGGGGAGCTGCCCCACACAAACACATCCTCCGGTTATGTGGTTCCGGGGGTGCCCCCCGTTCCTAGGTGACCCACATCTCCCTCACGACAGCTGACTGGTTCAGGGGTCAGCCAGTCCCAGTCCCACCCCTTACGCCTCCTGTTGTTGGCTTAAGACCGGCCACCTGAGGACCAGCCTGGGTTTGTTCCCCAGCACTGAGGGAAACGGAAAAACTTACTCCTTGTGCTTCATGGGTCTTTGAGGGATTTTTCATTCCACTCTCCATGAGGGAAAAAGGGAGCAGGACTGACACATATTATTGATGGATTTAGCAAAAGAAAGAACAGCATGATGATTCGGCTCTATCTAGACTTTTTAACTTTTGCATCTGCATTTCCACCAAGAGGAAATGCTATAAGCTTACAATGGCTTATAACCCGTAGTCAGCCAGAACTTCCTTTGGGTAACTAGTCAGGGTAGGCTAACTGCTGTCACAAATATCACAAGTCTTGCTGGCCTAAGACAGTGCATTTTTATGTTTTGTTCTTACCAAGATCCAGTGCACAGTGGTGGTGCAGGCGATGGGGTGATAGTCTCCTTCTGTCATTCAAAGGCTCAGGAAGGGAACCCATATGAGAGCAGGTTTGAGATAACCGCAGACCCGCTCAGCAGAAGAGGAAGAAACAAAAGAGAATGACACAATCTATTACAGAAGAGATACACGAAAGTCTTCTCATGTCAGAAAATGCCAAGCTTTTGGCACTTGGGATGGTCCCTATCTTACCTACAAGCTCCACACCATGTACCCCAAATAGAAAAGACTCCCTAACTGACACACTGAGCCCCTCCATTCACAGGAGAAGACTGTCAGTGAAATGGGCGTCCCAACTCTAGATCAGATCCATGCCAGTTACCTTGGCTGATCACATGACTCCTTTACTCCCAAATACGAATGGACAAATGTTTGCCAGATACTTGAGGAAAGTGAAAGAGAAGATCATGATGAACAAAGAGAACTATTTCTGGAGAAGAAAACAACTATAAGACAGGAAACGGAAGAGAACATTACCAAAACTTACAAATTCATATTCTCAGAATTTTAAGGAAGACAATGGATTTATAAAATGAGAACAGGGTGCTATAAGAGGGCGCAATTGGAGAACAAGAGAAAGCCCTTGGAAACCGAAATATTTTTGCAAAGTTAAAAACGTAATAGATACCAGATGCGCAGGTCAGTCATCCTGCCTCACCCAGTCTGTGATGGAACGTGGCTGCAGCGTTCGAGCCCCGCCAACGCCACGCGACCTCTCCTGGTAACAAGACCGATTTCTCCTGGTAACAAGACCGCGAGCCCACCGCCTGAGTGCCATAACGAACGCCATTTCCGGTCCACCCCAGAGCGGCCGCCCTCTTCGCTCCGAGGCAGGCCCCGCGGCTTCACCTTCACGCCCGCCACGATGCCCTTGCCGTCCCCCTTGCTGCCCGCGCCGCCCTCGCAGGTGTGCCAGAACTACCACCCCGACTGCGAGGCCGCCATCAACAGCCATTTCACCCTGGAGTTCCACGCCTCCTTCGTGTGCCTGGCCGCGGCCCTTTACCTCGACCGCGACGACGTGGCCTTGAAGCACTTCACCCGGTTCTTCCTGCGCCGCTCCCGCGAGCACAGCATGCGGGCACGGTGCCTGATGCGCCTGCAGAACCAGCGCGGGGGCCGCCTCGACTTCCAAGACATCAGGAGCCCAGTCAGTGTCAAGTGGAAAAGCGGCCTCAAGGCCATGAAGTGCACCTTGTTCCTGGAGAAGCTCATGAACGACAGCCTGCGCCGCCTGCACCAGCTGGCCATCGACAAGAGCGACCCCAACCTGCACCACTTCCTGGCAACTCACTACCCCAGCCAGCAGGTGGCGTTCGTCAGCGAGCTGGAGGGTCATGTCACCACCCTGAGCATGATGGGGGCCCCGGACGTCGACCTGGCAGGGTCCCTCTTTGACAAGCTCACCCTGGGCGACAGCGACAAGAACTGAGCGTGGACTGGACTTCCCCAGAGCCACGGGGTGACCAGAGCGCTCGTCACCGTGCCTACCATGCAGACGGCAATAGTGCCATTGCAGAAGAAGTTCACTTAAGTTTTTTTCTTCCAGCTTTGCCACTTCTTCCAATAAACTTATTTGGTTCCTAAAGAAATAAAGGTCTCTCCTTGGTTTCTGTGTGCAAATCGCTCACTTTTTAAAACAGGTATCCAGGAGGCTCTCCACCCACCCGTGCCCCACCCAGATGCCACTCAGGATCTCCACAGAGGGAGGGAGAAGGCATTCCATGGGGCCCTGGAAAGTGCAAAATCCATCTTCTCCTTATAAACAATGTGGGTATATGGCGGGTGGTGAGGTGAGGCGCTGCTGAATGCGGGTGCCTGCGAATAGCAGGAGTATAAAAACACGCTGTAAAAATCACAGTAGTGTGGCTTCTGGAGGAAGAATGAAGGGAATGGGGTGGGACAGGGATTAAAATAAAGGGTCCTTAAAACTTTACCTGAAAGCTTTGAGTTTACTAAAATATGTAAATGTTAGTGTCTGTTGATTCTGGGAAGCAAGATGGAGACCCCAGAAGCCAGCTTGTCAGGGTCCCTCTTTGACAAGCTCACCCTGAGCAACAGTGATAATGGTAACTGAGCCTCAGGCTGGCCTGCACACAAACACAGGGGTGACTCCCTAGTCACCATGCTGGACATGCATATTGCCCTGACAACACATGCAAATGTAGGTTTTTTTACTGTACTCTTTCTTCCATTAAGGTAACATGGTACCCCAAACCCCAAATTACTCAACAGAAGGACTGAAAAATATAAGGTCCAGGCTGAAGGTCAATTTGTGATACTGAATATCAAGTAGAATAAAGCTCTCTGAATGTTAAGCCAAGTTACTCTGACTCTGGCTGCTTTGAAGAATGTAGAGGATGAGGAGAGTTGAAGCTGAAGGGCCAGTTAAGAGATCATTGTAGCAGGCCCAGAGAGACAGTGGTGGCTTGAACTGCGTGTTGGTAGAGGAAATGAAGAGATGCAGACAAATTGCAGATGAACTCGATGAGTCCACAGGATCTGCTTTATGGACCAGAGGTGAGGAATGGGAAAGGACAAAAATAATCTAGGCTCAAGTTTGGATCTGAACACCCTGGCTGACGGTCGTGCTATTTATTAAGCTGGGCGTATTTGCAGGGGGACTCGAGGAGCTGGGAAGGCATGTCATGTATAATCTGAGGTGCCTATTAGATACCCAAGTGGAACTGTCATGCAGGTAGCCAGGAAAATGAATCTGGAGCTCAGGGGGGGATGTCAGGTTTGGAAAGATACATATGGGACATATTAGCCTATATATACATAGATGGGTTGAGGTCATGGAGTAGATAAGCTCACCAGAAAGGCAGTAGAGAGATGATGGCACAGGCGGCCCCAAACCCAGAGCAGCCAACACTCAGAGGATGGGATGAGACACTGGAACACCTAGAGAGCTGCTGGTCCCGCTTGGACCATTGCCTCATTCCAGATTGTGGCCACCTGTGTCTGCTCAGAGTTTGTCTCAAAATCAGCCTGTTCTTAATCTCAGTGTGCTCTCTGGTTTCTCCTTTCTAGATGTGGAGAGGCGTTAGCCTATTACCTTGTCTTCTTGACTATAGGTAGAAAGACAATTATTTCCCAGTAAAAGGATTTCCCAAGGAAATGACAGACCTGCTTTTCTATGTTTGGTTTTTGGTTTTTTTTTCCGTTCCCCTTTCACAACTCTTCCCCTCTCTCAGTCAATTCTCTATTTGAGCAGATGAAATCTGTTCCCATGTAAACGCTAAGGGTGTCTAGGTCTGAGAAAAAATACTCAAAACATATAATTTCGGGGGAACCTTGAAGATGGCGGAAGAGTAAGACGCGGAGATCGACTTCCTCCCCACGGATACACCAGAAATACATCCACACGTGGAACAACTCCTACAGAACACCTACTGAAGGCTGGCAGAAGACCACAGACCTCCCAAAAGGCAAGAAACTCCCCACGTACCTGGGTAGGGCAAAAGAAAAAACAGAGACAAAAGAATAAGGACGGCACCTGCACCAGTGGGAGGGAGCTGTGAAGGAGGAAAAGTTTCCACACACTAGGAAGCCCCTCCGCGGGCGGAGACTGCGGGAGGCGGAGGGGGGAGCTTCGGGACCGCAGAGTGGTGCACAGCGACGGGTGCGGAGGGCAAAGCGGGGAGATTCCTGCACAGACGATCGGTGCCGACCGGCACTCACCAAGCCGAGAGGCTTGTCTGCTCACCCGCCGGGGCGGGCGGGGCTGCGAGCTGAGGCTCGGGTTTTGGTTTTGGACGGAGCTCAGGGAGAGGACTGGGGTTGGCGGCTTCAACATAGCCTGAAGGGGTTAGTGCACCACGACTAGCCGGGAGGGAGTTCCGGGAAAAGCCTGCACCGGCCGAAGAGGCAAGAGACTTTTTCTTCCCTCTTTGTTTCCTGGTGCGCGAGGAGAGGGGTTTAAGAGCGCTGCTTAAAGGATCTCCAGAGACGGGCGCGAGCCGCGGCTAAAAGCGCGAACCCCAGAGACGGGCGGGAGACGCTAAGGCTGCTGCTGCCGCCACCAAGGGGCCTGTGTGCTAACACAGGTCACTCTCCACACCCCTCTTCCGCGGAGCCTGTGCAGCCCTCCACTGCCAGGTTCCCGGGATCCAGGGACAACTTCCCCGGGACAACGCACGGCGGGCCTCAGGCTGGTGCAACGTCACGCCGGCCTCTGCCGCAACGTCACGCTGCCTCTGCCGCCGCAGGCCCGCCCCGCACGCAGTGCCCCTCCTTCCCCCATCCCTCAACCCCCGGCCTGAGTGAGCCGGAGCCCCCGAATCAGCGGCTCCTTTAACCCCGTCCTGTCTGAGCAAAAAACAGACGCCCTCCAGCGACCTACACGCAGAGGCAGGGCCAAATCCAAAGCTGAGCTCCTGTGAGCTCTGAGAACAAAGAAGAGAAAGGGAAATCTCTCCCAGCAGCCACAGAAGCAGCGGATTAAAGCTCCACAATCAACTTGATATACCCTGCATCTGTGGAATACCTGAATAGACAAGGAATGATCCCAAATTGAAGAGGGAATTTAGGAGCGAGATCTATGATTTTTTTTCCCTTTTCCTCTTTTTGTGAATGTGTACGTGTATGCTTCTGTGTGAGATCTCGTCTGTATACTCTTGCTTCCACCATTTGTCCTAGGGCTCTATCCGTGCATGGTTTTTAAAAAAAATTTTTTTTCTTAATAATTAATTTCAATTGTAATAAATTTATTATACTTTACCTTCGTTCTTTCTTTCTTTCTTTCCTTCCTTCCTTCCCTCCTTTAGACAACGAATCACCCCAAATTGAGGAGGTGGTCTCTGAGAGCAAGATTTATGATTTTTACCCCCTTTACCTCTTTTGGTGAAAGTGTATGTGTATGCTTCTGTGTAAGATTTTCTCTGTATAGCTTTGCTTCCAACATTTGTCCTAAGGTTCTATCCGTCCCTTTTTTTTTCTAAATATTTTTTAATTCAATAACTATATTATACTTTATTTTATTTTTACTGTATCTTCTTTCTTTCTGTCTTTTTTCCTTCTTTCCCTCCTTCCTTCCTCCCTCCCTCCCTCCTTTCTTTCCTTCTTTGCTTCTTTCTTCCTTCCTTCCTTTCCTCCTTTCCCTCTTTCTTTCCTCATACTTCTACCAATTCTCTCTACTTTTTCTCCCTTTTATTCTGAGCCGTGTGGATGAAAGGCTCTTGGTGCTCCAGCCCAGGAGGCAGGGCTCTGCCTCTGAGGTAGGAGAGCCAACTTCAGGACACTGGTCAACAAGAGACCTCCCAGCTCCACATAATATTAAACGGTGGAAATCTCCCAGAGACCTCCATCTTAACACCAGCACCCAGCTTCACTCAACGACCAGCAAGCCACAGTGCTGGACAACCTATGCCAAACAACTAGCAAAACAGGAACACAACCCCACCCATTAGCAGAGAGGCTGCCTAAAATCATAATAAGGCCACAGACACCCCAAAACACACCACCAGACGTGAACCTGCCCACTAGAGAGACAAGATCCAGCCTCATCCAGCACAACACAGGCACTAGTCCCCTCCACCAGGAAGCCTACACAACCCACTGAAACAACCTTAGCCACTGCAGACAGACATCAAAAACAACGGGAACTACGAACGTGCAGCCTGCAAAAAGGAGACCCCAAACACAGTAAGATAAGCAAAATGAGAAGACAGAAAAACACACAGCAGATGAAGGAGCAAGATAAAAACCCACCAGACCTAACAAATGAAGAGGAAATAGGCAATCTACCTGAAAAAGAATTCAGAATAATGATAGTAAGGATGATCCGAAATCTCGGAAGTAGAATGGACAAAATGCAAGAAACAGTTAACAAGGACCTACAAGAACTAAAGATGAAACAAGCAACGATGAACAACGCAATAAATGAAATTAAAAGCACTCTAGATAGGATCAATAGCAGAATAACTGAGGCAGAAGAACGGATAAGTGACCTGGAAGATAAAGTAGTGGAAATAACTACTGCAGAGCAGAATAAAGAAAAAAGAATGAAAAGAACTGAGGACAGTCTCAGAGACCTCTGGGACAACATTAAATGCAACAACATTCGAATTATAGGGGTTCCAGAAGAAGAAGAAAGAAAGAAAGGGACTGAGAAAATATTTGAAGAGATTATAGTTGAAAACTTCCCTAATATGGGAAAGGAAATAGTTAATCAAGTCCAGGAAGCACAGAGAGTCCCATACAGGATAAATACAAGGAGAAATACGCCAAGACACATATTAATCAAACTGTCAAAAATTAAATACAAAGAAAGCATATTAAAAGCAGCAAGGGAAAAACAACAAATAACACACAAGGGAATCCCCATAAGGTTAACAGCTGATCTCTCAGCAGAAACCCTACAAGCCAGAAGGGAGTGGCAGGACATACTGAAAGTGATGAAGGAGAAAAACCTGCAACCAAGACTACTCTACCCAGCAAGGATCTCATTCAGATTTGATGGAGAAATTAAAATCTTTACAGACAAGCAAAAGCTGAGAGAGTTCAGTACCACCAAACCAGCTTTACAACAAATGCTAAAGGAACTTCTCTAGACAAGAAACACAAGAGAAGGAAACGACCTATAGTAACAAACCCAAAATAATATAGAAAATGGGAATAGGAACATACATATCGATAATTACCTTAAATGTAAATGGACTAAATGCTCCCACCAAAAGACACAGATTGGCTGAATGGATACAAAAGCAAGACCCTTATATATGCTGTCTACAAGAGACCCACTTCAGACCTAGAGACACATACAGACTGAAAGTAAGGGGATGGAAAAAGATATTCCATGCAAATGGAAACCAAAAGAAAGCTGGAGTAGCAATTCTCATATCAGACAAAATAGACTTTAAAATAAGGACTATTAAAAGGGACAAAAAGGACACTACATAATGATCAAGGGATCGATCCAAGAAGAAGATATAACAATTGTAAATATTTATGCACCCAACATAGGAGCACCTCAATACATAAGGCAAATACTAACAGCCATAAAAGGGGAGATCGACAGTAACACATTCATAGTAGGGGACTTTAACACCCCACTTTCACCCATGGACAGATCATCCAAAATGAAAATAAATAAGGAAACACAAGCTTTAAATGATACATTAAACAAGATGGACTTAATTGATATTTATAGGACACTCCATCCAAAAACAACAGAATACACATTTTTCTCAAGTGCTCATGGAACCTTCTCCAGGATAGATCATATCTTGGGTCACAAATCAAGCCTTGGTAAATTTAAGAAAACTGAAATTGTATCAAGTATCTTTTCTGACCACAACGCCATGAGACTACATATCAATTACAGGAAAAGATCTGTAAAAAATACAAATACATGGAGGCTAAACAATATACTACTTAATAATGAAGTGATCACTGAAGAAATCAAAGAGGAAATAAAAAAATACCTAGAAACAAATGACAATGGAGACACAACGACCCAAAACCTATGGGATGCAGCAAAAGCAGTTCTAAGGGGGAAGTTTATAGCAATACAAGCCCACCTTAAGAAGCAGGAAACATCTCGAATAAGCAACCTAACCTTGCACCTCAAGCAATTAGAGAAAGAAGAACAAAAAATCCCTAAAGCTAGCAGAAGGAAAGAAATCATAAAAATCAGATCAGAAATAAATGAAAAAGAAATGAAGGAAACAATAGCAAAGATCAATAAAACTAAAAGCTGGTTCTTTGAGAAGATAAACAAAATAGATAAACCACTAGCCAGACTCATCAAGAATAAAAGGGAGAAGACTCAAATCAATAGAATTAGAAATGAAAAAGGAGAAGCAACAACTGACACTGCAGAAATAAAAAAAATCATGAGAGATTACTACAAGCAACTCTATGCCAATAAAATGGACAATCTGGAAGAAATGGACAAATTCTTAGAAATGCACAACCTGCCAAGGCTGAATCAGGAAGAAATAGAAAATATGAACAGACCAATCACAAGCACTGAAATTGAAACTGTGATTAAAAATCTTCCAACAAACAAAAGCCCAGGACCAGATGGCTTCACAGGTGAATTCTATCAAACGTTTGGAGAAGAGCTAACACCTATCCTTCTCAAACTCTTCCAAAATATAGCAGAGGGAGGAACACTCCCAAATTCCTTCTACGAGGCCACCATCACCTTGATACCAAAACCAGACAAGGATGTCACAAAGAAAGAAAACTACAGGCCAATATCACTGATGAACATAGATGCAAAAATCCTCAACAAAATACTAGCAAACAGAATCCAACAGCACATTAAAAGGATCATACACCATGATCAAGTGGGGTTTATTCCTGCAATGCAAGGATTCTTCAATATACGCAAATCTATCAATGTGATAAACCATATTAACAAATTGAAGGAGAAAAACCATATGATCATCTCAATAGATGCAGAGAAAGCTTTCGACAAAATTCAACACCCATTTATGATAAAAACCATCCAGAAAGTAGGCATAGAGGGAACTTTCCTCAACATAATAAGGGCCATATACGAGAAGCCCACAGCAAACATCATCCTCAATGGTGAAAAACTGAAAGCATTTCCACTAAGATCAGGAACAAGACAAGGTTGCCCACTCTCACCACTCTTATTCAACATAGTTTTGGAAGTTTTAGCCACAGCAATCAGAGAAGAAAAGGAAATAAAAGGAATCCAAATCGGAAAAGAAGAAGTAAAGCTGTCACTGTTTGCAGATGACATGATACTATACATAGAGAATCCTAAAGATGCTACCAGAAAACTACTAGAGCTAATCAATGAATTTGGTAAAGTAGCAGGATACAAAATTAATGCACAGAAATCTCTGGCATTCCTATATACTAATGATGAAAAATCTGAAAGTGAAATCAAGAAAGCACTCCCATTTACCACTGCAACAAAAAGAATAAAATATCTAGGAATAAACCTACCTAAGGAGACAAAAGACCTGTATGCAGAAAATTATAAGACACTGATGAAAGAAATTAAAGATGATACAAATAGATGGAGAGATACACCATGTTCTTGGATTGGAAGAATCAACATTGTGAAAATGACTCTACTACCCAAAGCAATCTACAGATTCAATGCAATCCCTATCAAACTACCACTGGCATTTTTCACAGAACTAGAACAAAAAATTTCGCAATTTGTATGGAAACACAAAAGACCCCGAATAGCCAAAGCAATCTTGAGAACGAAAAAAGGAGCTGGAGGAATCAGGCTCCCTGACTTCAGACTATATTACAAAGCAACAGTAATCAAGACAGTATGGTACTGGCACAAAAACAGAAAGATAGATCAGTGGAACAGGATAGAAAGCCCAGAGATAAACCCACGCACATATGGACACCTTATCTTTGATAAAGGAGGCAGGAATGTACAGTGGAGAAAGGACAGCCTCTTCAATAAATGGTGCTGGGAAAACTGGACAGGTACATGTAAAAGTATGAGATTAGATCACTCCCTAACACCATACACAAAAATAAGCTCAAAATGGATTAAAGACCTAAATGTAAGGCCAGAAACTATCAAACTCTTAGAGGAAAACATAGGAAGAACATTCTATGACATAAATCACAGCAAGATCCTTTCTGACCCACCTCCTAGAGTAATGGAAATAAAAACAAAAATAAACAAATGGGACCTAATGAAACTTCAAAGCTTTTGCACAGCAAAGGAAACCATAACCAAGACCAAAAGACAGCCCTCAGAATGGGAGAAAACTTTTGCAAATGAAGCAACTGACAAAGGATTAACCTCCAAAATTTACAAGCAGCTCATGCAGCTCAATAACAAAAAAACAAACAACCCCATCCAAAAATGGGCAGAAGACCTAAATAGACATTTCTCCAAAGAAGATATACAGAATGCCAACAAACACATGAAAGAATGCTCAACATCATTAATCATTAGAGAAATGCAAATCAAAACTACAATGAGATATCATCTCACACCAGTCAGAATGGCCATCATCAAAAAATCTAGAAACAATAAATGCTGGAGAGGGTGTGGAGAAAAGGGAACCCTCTTGCACTGCTGGTGGGAATGTGAATTGGTTTAGCCAGTATGGAGAACAGTATGGAGGTTCCTTAAAAAACTACAAATAGAATTACCATATGACCCAGCAATCCCACTACTGGGCATATACCCTGAGAAAACCATCATTCAAAAAGAGTCATGTACCAAAATGTTCATTGCAGCTCTATTTACAATAGCCCGGAGATGGAAACAACCTAAGCGCCCATCATCGGATGAATGGATAAAGAAGATGTGGCACATATACACAATGGAATATTACTCAGCCTTAAAAAGAAATGAAATTGAGCTATTTGTAATGAGATGGATAGACCTAGAGTCTGTCATACAGAGTGAAGTAAGTCAGAAAGAAAAAGACAAATACCGTATGCTAACACATATACATGGAATTTAAGGAAAAAAAAATGTCATGAAGAACCTAGGGGTAAGACAGGAATAAAGACGCAGACCTACTGGAGAATGGACTTGAGGATATGGGGAGGGGAAAGGGTGAGTTTTGACAGGGCGAGAGAGAGTCATGGACATATACACACTAACAAACGTAGTAAGGTAGATAGCTGGGGGGAAGCAGCCGCAAGGCACAGGGATATTAGCTCGGTGCTTTGCGACAGCCTGGAGGGGTGGGATGGGGAGAGTGGGAGGGAGGGAGACGCAAGAGGGAAGACATATGGGAACATATGTATATGTATAGCTGAATCACTTTGTTATAAAGCAGAAACTAACACACCATTGTAAAGCAATTATACCTCAATAAAGATGTTTAAAAAAAAAACAAAAAACAAACAAAAAAAACATATCATTTCTTCTGTGTCGTGTATAGTTTACAAGGGTCACAGTTAGAAATTTTCAGACTTCGTATCCTATATTCAAAGACACATGAGTAGCTTCAGTCATTTTAGAGTTAACTAGATTGCTTTTAACATTTACTGAAATATGAACAAGTGTAGCTAAGGAGTAATTTCTTTCTACATTTCCCTCTAACTGTGCTTCAATACTTTCTTAAAAATGAGGATTATGGTCATTTGAGTTTAGTTTCCAGAAAATGGTGTTGAATGGTATTTCCCCCTTTACTCTTTTTAGTCAAACTTGTTTTTTTCACTCCTTCTCTGTCTGCTTTGAGGTCCCTGCTCTCTCTCTGATCGTCTCAATACATACCTACATATATATATATATATACATATATACATATATATATGTGTATATATATATACATATATATGTGTGTATAGATATAGATATATATATATAAACTGTTCTCCTCTAGATATGAGGAAGCACAGGCTGAGCAGCTGTTTATGAGTGTTTACAACTATAAATTGACTGAAGATCCTTCTTACTCTCCTGTTTTGGAGAAGCAGTTCGGTGTCTTGGATCCTTCACCACAGGGTGACTGGATTCAAATCCCAGTTTAGCCACTTACTAAATTGGGGGAACTTGGGCATGTTATTTCACTTCTCTGCGCCTCAGTTTCCTCATATGTAAAACACGGATAATAAAAGTGTCAACCCCATTGGAGAAAATATTTGCAAATGGTGAGACTGACAAGGGCTCAATATTCAAAATATACAAACAGCTCATACAAGTCAGTAACAAAAACAACAAACGACCCTATCAAAAAATGGGCAGAAGACATTTCTCCAAAGAAGACATACAGATGGCCAAGAAGCACATGAAAAGATGCTCAACATCACTAATTCTTAGAGAAATGCAAATCGAAAGTACAAGGAGGTCTCACCTCCCACCAGTTAGAATGGGCATCATCAGACAATCTACAAAGAACAAAGGCTGGAGAGGGTGTGGAGAAAAGGGAACACTCCTACACTGTTGGTGGGAATGTACATTGATGCAGCCACTGTGGAGAACAGTCTGGAGGTTTCTTAAAAAACAAAAAATAGAGCTACAGCACGATCCAGCAATCCCACTCCTGGGCATATATCTGTACAAAACTATAGTTCGTAAAGATACATGCACCCCAGTGTTCACAGCAGCACTATTTACAACAGCCAAGACATGGAAGCAAACCGAAGTGGCCATCGACAGATGAGTGGATCAAGAAGATGTGGTGTATGTATATATATATACAATGGCCTGTTACTCAGCCATAAAAAAGAATGAAATAATGCCAAGTGCAGCAACACGGATGGACCTAGAGATTATCATACTAAGTGAAGTTAAGTCAGACAGAGAAAGACAAATGTCATATGATATCACTTATATATGGAACCTAAAGTATGCTACAAACGAACTTATTTACAAAACAAAAACAGACTCACAGACATAGAAAACAAACTTATGGTTACCAAAGGTGAAGGGGGGAGGCAGTATAAATTAGGAGTTTGGGATTAGCAGATACAAGCTACCCTATACAAAACAGATAAACAACAACGTCCTCCTGTATAGCACAGGGAACTATATTCCATATCTTGTAATAAACAATAAGAAAAACGAATATATATGTATAACTGAATCACTCTGCTGTACACCAGAAACATACTGTAAATCAACTAAAATTTTTAAAAAGCATCCACCCCATTGGGTTGCTGAGATTAAATGAGTTAATATTTTCTAAATACTTACAACAGTGCCTGGCACATATAGTACATATATTTGTAAGCCGTCATTTATCATCATTACCATCATTATCATTCACTTACTTCTAAGTTCATTTGTGGTGTTTATGATTCGTTGATGAAAGGATTTCACATTTATACTTTGACACTAGGGGGCTCTCTTGCATCTCGACCAACTGTGTCACTCTGCATATCAAGAAGGAGAAATCCTTCCTAGCTGCTTGGCTGCCAGTTGCCGCCAGGCTTCAGGGAGGGTAGATTGCTGTTTTCAGTGCCCCAAACTCAGGCCCAAGCCTGGAGGTGAGTTTTGCTGTGACAACCCTCTGTGCTAAGTCCCCATTTGTCTCAATCAGCCTCCCCTTTAAGTCGGCCCCTAGAACAATTGTTTTGCTTATTCTTCCCCGACCCAGGTTGCCTGTGCCTCCCTCCTCTTGCCATCCTGAACTACAGTCCACTCCTCAGAGGTGGGAAAGACTGAAAGGATGAAAAGCTAATCCTGATCCCACCCATCTTCTGGATGTTTGGACCTGAAAAGGAGAGGAATGGGTGGATTGGAAGGGGAGAATGGGCAACAGGGCTACTGATAACATAATAACGAAAATTTATGTCACCACGCACTTGATTTAGCACAGAGGTTCTCAAGCTTTGCTGCACCTTGGAGCCACTTGGGAGTTTTTAGAGCTCTCAATGGCCAGGCCACCTCCAGGACCAATTACATCAGTCTCGGGGCAGGACCAAGACATGCCAGGTATTGAAAGCCAGTGCAAGCACCTTGCTACTCAAAATGTGGTCCCTGGACCGGCAGGTCAGTGTCATCTGACAGCTCGTTAGAAATGCACGATCCCAAGCTCTACCGCAGATCTACTGAATCAGAATCTGCATTTTAACAAGACCCCAGGGGATGAATAATATGCACATTGAATTTTGCGCAGCATTCTTCAGCATCCTATTTGTTAAACGTGGCTGCACCTTGGAATCGCCTGGGACGCTGGAAAATAACACTGATGCCTCGATTTAACCAACTCACTCAGCCATACCCTCATGTAAGTACCGGATCAAGCACAACAAAAACATACCAAGCACAATAAAAACCCGAACAACAATGATTGAACCAACAATTATCGATCACACACACATATTTACATACCAGCTTTTGCGCAATGTGCTGTTTTGTCACAAACTGGTGCTTTTGGAGTACGGCTTGGCAAACTAGTCTGCAAGCCAAATCTGGCCCCCAAGGGTTTTGATAAACAAAGTTTTACTGGAACACTGCCGCACCCAATCAATTACCCATTGTCTGTGGCTACATACGCACTAGCACTACAACTGCAGAGTCAGCCATGGCAACAAAGACCATGTGGCCTGCAAAGCCTAACACGGTACAGGAAATCTTTGCCAAGCCATGTTTTACAGTAATTTGCCGCAAGCCCTGAAGTCATCTCAAGCCATCAAATATTTTAAACTTTTCACCTGTCTTTATGCAGCTCTTTGTCTTTTCCCGTTTCCTTCCATTTTTTGGTCGCTTTCAATGAATATTCTAGAATGGCTTGGATGTTTATAATATTTTATTCACATCCCTAACCCTCACACTCCCCAGAATTGTAGTTGTCACCTTCCAGACTGACATCTTTGCGAATTTCAGCAAGTCAACCTGTCAACTTTCTTTGTGTCTTCAGTTTCCTGGGCTCCACATGTGGCTTTGTTAATTAAGGGCCAGCAGTCATCTCTCTTCCGGGAGCATCAGAGAGGGACTAGCCATTTTGATTCTCCATAATCACATATTCATCACAGAAGCTGTTTAAAGTGTACTCATTTTTAAGTTACTGCAATCTATTCCAATCATTTTTCTTACTGTGAGGCATTCAAGTTTCATTAATATGCAAAGCGACTGCCTTGCCTGAGGAGGAATAGACTCCTTCCCTTTAATCTGTATTTTAATGTTTATTTTTTGGTAATATTACTTTTGGTTTACAACATGTTATATCTGATATTAACTATGCCACATGCAACGAGGAGATTTATTCTCCTTTTTTTTTTTCTGTGCGCTAATTCACTGGGCATGATTTTCTTTTCTCCCCAAAGTTTAATTCTTCTATAAAGTTGATGGAGAAGTAAAAGTTCCACCTTAAAATATGTTTTAGAACCATAACTCAAGAAATAAACCTAAAAGAAAAGATTCTAGGAGGGAGCATTCATGCAGCTTTTGAAATTTTTAGCCAAATGGCCCAATTAAAATAGCCAAGAATTTTTAGCCAAATTCTTTCAACAAATTATCCTGGATTCTTTGAAGTTTTCTGCGCTATGCTTGGCACTAGGAATATAATATGACTAGCGCACAGTTCCTGCTCACAAGCGTGGTGGAAAAGATGCACACACAGAGAGATACCACCAATCTATCTGAGTAAGAGCTAAAAGAGGAGGCTTACAAGGTGCCGTGTGAGTGCAGGAGAGGAAAGGTCGTAGAGTCTAGATCTTACCTGGGTCGTAGGCAACATCCGCTGTGGAGGTAACACTGAGTCTTCAAAGAGGAACTGGAGTTCTACAAGTGGAGAAGAGTAGAAAGGGTATTTTAGCTATGTTCATTTACTGCAGAGGAGCCAACAGAGTGGGAAAGGTTACAAATTCAGGAGTGGACTGGGATACAGTTAATGAGAGAAGACCCAGAGGAGACAGGGGAGAGGCAGTGGATTTATGTGACACAGGAGCAGGGAGAGATTTTTCCCCTTTAAGGAACTCTACCAAAACTCCTCTCTCAAAAGTAATCACTGGCTTACTAATTCACATCACAAAAGTCTCTTTTCAGCACTTGCTCTGCTTGATCATCCCGCAGTTCTTAATAGTGGCCTTCTTTTCTTACCTTCCTTGTCCTTTCGTGGTTTACCTAAGGTTTATCTGTAGAGAACTATATAAAGCTAACCATCCTCCTGCATTCTGCTGTTGGCCTCTTCAACCCTTGTTCAATATATATTTCCCCTCCAATTCAGCCACATGCATGGGCCAATCTTATTCTCTCTTTCTCTCTCTCTCTGCCCCCACTCCCAGACGCTTCCCTTGACTATGACACTTGCACAGCCATCTGTGAAACATCTCCTTCTGGATGTTGCCAGAAAACTCAGATTCCCCAAGTCCCCAGATGAACTCACTGCCCCTTCACTAAACTCCCCCTAGATTTGACACACCTTCTGGGAGTGTCACAAGTAGAACATTTCAGAGTCGACCCTAGACTTCTGGTCTTACTCAGTCTGAACATCTCTTTCCTCTCCATTAGCTCTTCTCTTACCTGACACCCCCATCTTTTTCAGGCTCTAATCATCTAGGATCTAACAATTTCCATAATCTCTGTACTTGTCAGGGTTCTTGGTGGCAAACCACAAAATGGGACCCTGGCTAATCAAAACAGAAAAGGCATTTTGAGAAGGATGTCTGGTAGCCGATGGGGAAGGCCCTAGAACTTTGCTCAGAAAATGGGAAGCATCATATGGAGCAGAGCCTTGGGTTTTTTTTTCTTTTTTTTCGCATCTTTATTGCACTATAATTGCTTGACATTGTTGTGTTAATTGCAGCCGCATAACAAAGTGAACCAGCTATATGTACACATATATCCCCATATCCCCCCGTCTTTTTTTCTTTTTTAACATCTTTATTGGAGTATAATTGCTTTACAGTGGTGTGTTAGTGTCTGCTTTATAACAAAGGGAATCAGTTATACGTATACATATATCCCCATATCCCCTCCCTCTTGCGTCTCCCTCTGTGATGTTCTCAGGAGTGCCCTTGGCTAACTGGGACGGCCAATGATAGAGGCACAAGAGCCTGAACCCTTTGCCCTGTCTCTGCAGTGAGATTTGTGCTCCAGAATCTGCCTCGTGTCAAGCCAAGGTTAGATTTTGCCTAAGGTCACATCCTTTCTTGATTCCTTCTCCTGCCCTATTCGGCTTCCCTTACTTGTGTACAGTTTTCCCCTGAGTATACTCCTTCAATAAAGCCCTGTCTCGGGCTCTGTTTCCAGAAAACTCAACCTGAAATCCACCCTTAAACACAGGCAATACAACTCCTACTTCATTTCTTTCGATCACACTCACCACTCTGTATGGCAATTTTTTTATACACATGCACATTATACACATTCCTTAATAGGCTATAGAATCCTTCATGGCAGGGAATATGTGGGGTCTTTCCCCTCTCCTTAAGCACAAGTATACATGTAATAGGAACTTTAAAAAAAATGGTAAGCTGAACCTAACTGAAAATAAAGGCCAGATCACAGTGGTTTAAAAAATGCATAGAAGTGAGAGAGACGAGACAATAAATGTAGTGCTAGGCTATTCTTTCCAATGTCCTTTCTAAATGTCTTTCTAAATGTCGTTATAGGCGTACCTATTTTATCCCCCTACTACACTGTGGATGATAGAGCAAAAACAAGTTTTTAGTAATTAGTCTCTGGCCAAAAGGATTTCATAACAAGACATAAAGTTTATGCAATCTGGTTAATTTCCCAAAGGGGTCAGATTTATTCTTTCTTTTCTAGTTTCATTATTACCTACTCAGGAAGGGCTCAGGTTTAAAATTTTGTGACTTAGCAATTTGTTCCATTCGAATGTCTGAGAGTAAGCCTGAATGGCCAAGACGAAGGATTTCACCCACTGTGTTCGCATATTTCCAACCTATATTCCTTATCGCTCACCCGTTATGCACAATTACTTCATATTTGCCATATGATTCCAGTTTTATTACCATGTTGGCTCAAGGGTAGGAGTCTGTGTGTGATGGATGTGAGACAAAGTTTACTGAGCATTTACTATATATAGAATACTGTTTGATCAATTGTTGGGGGTTAGACGGTTGACAAGAAAGAATAGAAAGTGTCTCTATGCAGAAGGAGCTCACGCTAGCTAGAATCAGGGCATCCACAGCGTAGGATCACATACACAGGACCTCCACTAACCAGTTTCAAATTGGTTAATAATTCATGCTGAGCCTCTAAGATCCAAGAGGGTATAGCACAATGGGATGATAAGCAAGCACCATGTCAATGAAGAAAGAACGTTTTTTGGAGAGAAATTTTCAAGTGTGCGGATGAACCACATTTTAAAAGACACTTTCTATATTTGCAAATGAAGCAACTGACAAAAGATTAATCTCCAAAATACACAAACAGCTCAATATCAAAAACACAAACAACCCAATCCAAAAATGGGTGGAAAACCTAAATAGACATTTCTCCAAAGAAGGCATAGAGGTTGTCAGCAAACACATGAAAAGATGCTCAACATCACTAATTAGAGAAATGCAAATCAAAACCACAATGAGGTATCACCTCACACCCGTCAGAATGGCCATCACCAAAAAATCTAAGAAACCATAACTGCTGGAGAGGGTGTAGAGAAAGGGGAACCCTCCTGCACTGCTGGTTGGAATGAAAATTGATACAGCCACTATGGAGAACAGTATGGAGGTTCCTTAAAAAACTAAAAATAGAACTACCGTATGACCCAGCAATGCCACTACTGGGCATATACCCTGAGAAAACCATAATTCAAAAAGAGTCATGTACCACAGTGTTCACTTCAGCACTATTTACAATAACCAGGACATGGAAGCAACCTAACTGTCCATCGACAGATGAATGGATAAAGAAGATGTGGCACATGTATACAATGGAATATTACTCATTCATAAAAAGGAACGAAATTGAGTTATTTGTAGTGAGGTGGACGGACCTAGAGTCTGTCATACAGAGTGAAGTAAGTCAGAAAGAGAAAAACAAATACCACATGCTAAAGCATATATATGGAATCTAAAACAACGGTACTGATGAACATAGTGGCAGGGCAGGAATAAAGATGCAGACGTAGAGAATGGACTTGAGGACACAGCAGAGGAAGGGGAAGCTGGGACGAAGTGAGAGAATAGCATGGACATATATACACTACCAAATGTAAAGTGGATGGCTAGTGGGAAGCTGCTGCGTAGCACAGGGAGATCAGTTCGGTGCTCTGTGACCCCCTAGACGGGTGGGATAGGGAGGGTGGGAGGGGGGCTCTAGAAGGAGGGGATATGGGGATATATGTATACACATAGCTGATTCACTCTGTTGTACAGCAGAAACTAACACAACATTGTAAAGCAATTATACTCCAATAAAGATGTGAAAAAATACATAACATAAAAATGGATTTATCTATGTCTAAAAAAAAAAAGTAAAATCAAATCAAAGACACTTTCTCAATATTCCTTTCTAGCCCATGCCCTCCTGCTCATTTTTACTCTGGAATTCTCAAGACATGATTCTGGACATGCCATAACCAAACACTGGGACAAACTGAGAGGGTGGTGATCAGTCTGGATTTCAGGCTGAGCTGCTGCCATTTGGTGAGAAGCCACTGGTCCAAGTTCTGACCCTCGTCTTCACAAATACATGGCTTGCTTTTTCTCAGTGAACCCAAATGTGAACAGTTCTACATGAGGGATCAGCAGGCTTTTTCTCTAAGGCGTAAATATTTTAGAATTTACAGACCTATGGTCTTAGTCACAGCTATTCAACTCTATTACTGTAGTGTGAAAGCCACAAAGAATATGTAAATGAATGGGTGTCGCTGCCGTCCCAATAAAACTTTATTTATAAAACCAGCTGGCTGGTCAGATTTGACACACAGGTTGTAGTTTGCCAATCCCTGTTCTAGAAGATTGACTTACACCAACAGTATTTCCAAGAGTCACTAATCAGCCAGATAAGACTCACATATGACCAGGACAGATTACCTCCCAAGAACGTCCTACCAGGAATTAGCCATTAATATAACTATACTACAAATCAAAAGGCTGCTTAGTAAGCAGTGGGTCAGGCAAATTTTCTTGGTTTTTGTTCTTCCAGAAGTGACCCTGAGAAAATGGTTTAAATGCCAAGTATTTACTTGGCAGCTAATCCCTGGAAATACCAGTAACAAGTAGAAAAGTAAAGCAGGGAAGGGAAGGAAGCCAGTAAAATTTGCATAGATGACAAGGATCACTAAGGGCAACTTCCTGATAGAACATGCCTCAGATTTATTCTACTCCTGAGGCAAGGGAGTGGGGATATTTATCCAGTAACTCCATCGGCCATTGGTTGAGGGTTGCTTCTGGGAGGGCAGAGGGCAGACAGGGCTCCAGTGTCCAGACAGAGGATTCAGGCCAAGAGTGGCAGGTGCTGGCAGCTGGAAGCTGGGCAGCATGGATGGACATGGGAAATGTCAAGGCGATATGAGTGGGGCATCAACAGCATCTGCTACTCCTTTTTTCTCCCAAGTGGTATTCATAATAAGGTCATATGAATTAATGAGTAAATTTTCCACTACAGGAATTTTTCTGAATAAGTGGAACTGGTCCTGTAGAAACCAACCAACCTTCCTCTCCATGGTGTTGGATGGGTACTAATACATATTTTAAACAGCTAACCTCTTTTCTGAAGTACGCCTCATGAGGCAACCATACTTCATGTAATCCTAACATGGAACATGTTAGAACTGTCATGATGATAGCTTACTTTTGTTGGCTTATATTTTGTTTAATGGTTTCCTTTTTGAGTATTAAGGAAACATGGAGCTTCATACAACTCAACAACAACAAGACAAACAACCCAATCCCAAAATGGGCAGAAGACCTAAGCAGACTTTTCTCCAAAGAAGACATACAGATGGCCAAGAGCCTCATGAAAAGCTGCTCAACATCACTAATTATTAGAGAAATGCAAATCAAAACTACAGTGAGGTACCACCTCACACCAGTCAGAATGGCCATCATTAAAAAGTCTACAAATAACAAATGCTGGAGGATGTGGAGAAAAGGGCACCCTCCTACACTGTTGGTGGGAATGTAAGTTGGTGCAGCCACTATGGAGAACAGTATGGAGGTTCCTCAGAAAATCAAAAGTAGAATTACCACATGATCCAGCAATCCCACTCTTGGGCATATATAATCAAAACTATAATGAAAAAAGATACATGCACTCCTATGTTCATAGCAACACTATTCACAATAGCCAAGACATGGAAACAACCTAAATGTCCATCGGCAGATGAATGGATAAAGAAGATGTGGTACATATATACAATAGAATACTACTCAGCCATAAAAAAGAATGAAATAATGCCATTTGCAGCATCATGGATGCAACTAGAGATTATCATAGTAAGTGAAGTAAGTCAGGAAGAGAAAGACAAACACCATATGGTATCACTTATATGTGGAATCTAAAGTAGGACACCAAGGAACCTATCTATGAAACAGAAACAGAATCACGGATGTAGAAAACAGACTGGTGGTTGCCAAGGGGGAGGGGGTGGGGAGGGGATGGAGTGGGAGGCTGGGGTTAGCAGATGTAAGCTTTTAAATATAGGATGGATAAACAACGAGGTCCTACTGCATAGCACAGAGGACTATATTCAATATCCTATAATAAACCATACAGGAAAAGAATGTTAAAAAAAGAATATATATATATAATGTATAGCTGAATCACTTTGGCTATACTGCAGAAATTAACACAACACCGTAAATCAACTATACTTCAATTTAAAAATATATATATAGGTATATATAT
Organism: Phocoena sinus; assembly: GCF_008692025.1. Taxonomy (NCBI): domain Eukaryota; kingdom Metazoa; phylum Chordata; class Mammalia; order Artiodactyla; family Phocoenidae; genus Phocoena; species Phocoena sinus. The sequence continues at coordinate 33,012,574 of NC_045784.1, read as the reverse complement.
AAAATAAAAAGGAAACATGGGGCTTGCTAACCAGAGGTGAGGGCAATACTTGTCCCGTTCTTGTTTGGCCTCTGTCTGGGGCAGTTCAGTACACTACGTGCTCTGTGCTGCCATGTTTATTGTAAGAGGAGACCAAAGGCTGGCCTATGGAAGAGGAGAAAGTAGACTAGCGGCGGAAGAAGAAAAGTGGGCAATGAGGCCAGGGGATGAAGACCGGAGAGGATCAGAAGCAGCGGGGTTTGGACAGAAGTAGGGTGAGCAATAATCACTGCAGCCTAGGGGAAAAGGAAGAGACAGAAACAGACCTTTTCTGACTCCTCCAATTGATTTGTTATTAGTAATAACAATAATGGCGGTGATGGGAGGATTGGACGGTATTCATTTTATAGATCCAGGATCTGTGCTTTTAGCTTCTCTCCGTTGCTCTTCACCAGAGACTGCATCTTCTTTCCTTTGCTTTGGCTGTTTGGCCTTGTAGTTCCGCCCAGAGGGACTGCTTCTGATCACCTGTAACCTATTCCAGGGGGGACCCAGGAGAAACTCCATGGTAACGGCTGAATGCAACGATAGGGAGGATCACGGCTATCTTCTTTGTCAAGTCACGTGAACCCTTGGGGGTTGACTAACCAGGCAGAGTTACTCTGGAGCAACTATGGAAAACGAAGAGTGTGTCTCTACTCTCTGGGTCCACACCCCGGGTTTTGGAACACAAGCCCATTAGAGAAGGAACTCCACAATTCTGGCATATTCAGGGCAAAAGAATGTTTAAGCTGTTCCGCTGACTTTGTGAACCACTGCCACCCTCCTTGGAAGCCAACCAACAGAGGTATAAGCTGAGCAGTTGAGAGCACAGGTTTGGGCATCACGCAGACCTAAGGTAGACTGTGTCTCAGCTACTCGGTTCTGTTGCGTGGTCTATTCCTCCAGGCATACATGTCAATACCTCATTGAGGATCCTGTGAAGAATCCACTCTCACAAGGGCGTCTGAGGGCAATGTAGACTTTCTTAAGATTCCACAGTGGAGATCAAGAAGGAATTTATATCATGCTACCCAAAGTAATCAACTTTAATATCTCTGACATTTATCTTCTCCCAAATCCCTTCTTAGCCTTCTTTGATACGATGATTTTCTCTCTGTCCTTCCTCCATACAATGCCCAGCGTCATTGGCTCCATTCTTGTCATCCTCACCCCTACTTATTTTCTCTTCCCTCTTGCTACGCAGAGTCCCCTCCAGATCTCTAGCTCGGCAACATAAAAAGTTCTCCAGTTAACAGGACCTTTTGAGAAGGCAAGTGGGATGACACGGTATTGGTTGCAAGAAGCAGAGGGAATTATTTCTTACGTCTCGCGTTTGTGTAAAGGACCTTTCCTTAACTGGTATTTCTTTCTGTGTTTCCTCTTCATCCCCTGAGAAAGAGACACATGGGAGCAACACAGCTAGCTTCTCTCTGCTCCCTTGTCCATTCCTCTTCAGGGATGAAAGAGTGACTTTTCTAATCAGAGACAGTAGGAAAAGGAACACAGTAGGTCTGTGTGGCAGCCCTGGAGGGGTGCCACTCAGATCCCCCTTCAAGAAAGAACTTGCCAGTGAGTTGCAACGAGTGAAGTTAGTTGACAGCCTCCAGATTTTGAAAGCCATGTTCTTCTTGGGCAGCCCCAACCAATGACTGAACGTAGCAGGAGTGCCAAGGCCTGGCATTTCAGCCCAAGGTGGTACCCCTTTAATAGACAGTGCTTGCTGTGGAGCTCCCCAATGGGTTGGCAGACGTTCTGTCAAATGTGCATTGAGATCCCAGGCTCTGCTGCCCAATTGTGCTTTCTCCTTCTTTTATCTTTCAAAACTTTACCTCTCAATAAAATTTTTGCACTCCTGTGTCTCAGAGTCGGCCTCTCAGAAGACCCAACTAACACAGTGTGGCTCTATAGCTTTACCCCTTCTCTGTCCGTCTGTCTGTCTGTCTGTCTCTCTCTCTCTCTCTCCTCCGCCACCCCAAAGATTCGCCCTCTCTCACAAACTCCCTGTGGTAAGTTCCCCAGGAATGATTTCCCCCTGCAAGTGGGAGGCTGCATTCTCAGACATGCTGTCAGGAAGGGAGGCTCTGGGGGACTCATTATGGCCATATGTTCCGTTTCATTGTACAATTCAATCTTAGAGTGACAAAGCTGTTATTTTTCTCGCTTATCTATTTGATTCTTGTGTCTTATGTCTCAACTGGCTTTTGGCTCAAGAGGGAAACAAAGAGCTGATTTATTTATTCCCTTGACTGCAGCATGAATAGAAAAAAAAAATTCTTACCTGTAATTTGGAATACTTGCCATTAACACAACATTGTAAATCAACTTACTTCAATTAAAAAATAATAATAGTAAAAAATGACAGTGGGCAATTGTGGGCCACATATGAAGTGTTGGTTTAGTTAATCCAAGTAACTAGTGGTTAATCTACTAAACAATTATTTGAGACCTATTATGTGTTCCAAACTGTTGAGAGGGGAGGGGGGAGTAAAATACTGTGCAGCCCTCACAAAGTACACTCTCGTTGGAAATAAGCATAAAGAAATAGTAATGCCTATTAGTTGAATTGACCAAGGAAAACTAGGTTGGGAGAAGGGGGTCAAACACCTTTCCCTAAAACTAGTTTTAGTCCAACAAGGAAAGGCAATCCAAATCTCTTCTTTACCTTGACAATATGCTATTGATCTTTCCCATTGAAAAAGGATGGAAAACCACCTCCATATATATACAGAAATGTCATCTATAAGTCAGAAGTACAGTATTGAAATCAAGGGTAACATAAAAGGCCATAACCAAGGCGAAAAGACAACTCACAGATAGGGAGAAAATATTTGCAAATGAAACAAACGACATGGGATTAATCTCCAAACTTCACAAACAGCCCATGCAGCTCAATATCAAAAAAAAACAAACAACCTAATCGAAAAATGGGCAGAAGACCTAAATAGACATTTCTTCAAAGAAACATACAGATGGCCAAAAAGCACATGAAAAGATGCTCAACATCTCTACTTATTAGAGAAATGCAAATCAAAACTACAAGGAGGTATCACCTCACACCAGTCAGAATGGCCATCATCAAAAAGTGTACAAACAATAAATGCTGGAGAGAGTATGGAGAAGAGGGAACCCTCCTACACTGTTGGTGGGAATGTAAATTGGTACAACCATTATGGAGAACAGTATGGAGGTTCCTTAAAAAACTAAATAGAGAACTACCATATGATCCAGCAATCCCATTCTGGGCATACATCCAGAGAAAACCATAATTTGAAAGGATACATGCATCCCAATATTGACTGTAGCATTATTTACAATAGCTAAGACATGGAAGAAAGCTAAATGTCCACTGACAGAGGAATGGATAAAGAAGATGTGGTACATATGTACAATGGAATATTACTCAGCCATAAAAAAAGAATGAAATAATGCCATTTGCAGCAACATGGATGGACCTAGAGACTGTCATACTGAGTGAAGTAAGTCAGACAAAGACAAATATTATATGATACCGCTTATATGTGGAACCTAAAAAAAATGGTACAAATAACTTATTTACAAAAGAGAAATAGAGTCACAGATGTAGAAAACAAACCTATGGTTACCAGCAGGGAGGGATAAATTGAGAGACTGGGATTGACATATTCACACTACTATATATAGAATAGATAACTAATAAGCGTCTACTGTATAGCACAGGGAACTCTATTCAATACTCTGTAATGACCTATACAGGAAAAGAATCTTTAAAAAAAAAGGATAAGGCTTCCCCAGTGGCACAGTGGTTGAGAGTCTGTCTGCCGATGCAGGGGACACGGGTTCATGCCCCGGTCCGGGAAGATCCCACATGCCGCGGAGCGGCTAGGCCCGTGAGCCACGGCCACTGAGCCTGCGCGTCCGGAGCCTGTGCTCCGCAACGGGAGAGGCCACAACAGTGAGAGGCCCGTGTACCACAAAAAAAAAAAAAAAAAAAAGGATATATGTGCAACTGATTCACTTTGCTGTACACCTGAAACTAACACAACATTGTGAATCAAATCAAATCAAATCAAGGAACATGTTCCATGGGAAAAAAACAAAAAAAACAACATACATTTCTCTTATAGTTCTGTAGGTCAGAAGTCTAACACAGGTCTCACTGGGCTAAAATTAAGGTGTAATCAGGACTTAATTCCTTCCGGAAGCTCCAGGGTAAAATCTGTTTCTTTGTCTTTTCCAGCTTCTAGAGGCTTCCAACATTCCTTGGCTTGTATCCATCTTCCTCAGTCTTCAAAGTTAGCAATGCCCATCTCTATCACTATTCTTCCATAGTTACATCTTCCTCTGACTATTGACTGGGAAAATCTCTCCTCTTTTACGAACCCATGTGAATAGATTTTTGCCCACCCACGTAATTCATGACAATCTCCCCATTTCAAAGCTCTTAATTTAATCACACAGACTAATTCCCTTTTGGCATGTAAAGTAATATATTCACAAATTCCAGGGATTAGGGTGTAAGTATCTTTGGGGGGACATTATTCTGCCTACCACATGCTACTTTTTTTTTCCTGTTTTAATTGAAATATAGTTGATATACAATATTACCTAAGTTGTAGGTGTACAATGTAGTGATTCCCAGTTTTTAAAGGTTATGCTCCATTTATAGTTGTTATAGAATATTGGTTACATTCCCTGTATATAACCAATATATCCCTGTAGCTTATTTTATATATAATAGGTTGTGCCTCTTTTTTTTTTTTTTTTTTTTTTGCGGTACGCGGGCCTCTCACTGTTGTGGCCTCTCCCTTTGCGGAGCACAGGCTCCTGACGCGCAGACTCAGCGGCCATGGCTCATGGGCCCAGCCGCTGTGCAGCATGTGGGATCTTCCCAGACCAGGGCACGAACCCATGTCCCCCGCATCAGCAGGCAGACTCTCAACCACTTGCGCCACCAGGGAAGCCCAGGTTGCGCCTGTTAATCCCCTACCCCTATATTGCCCCTCCTCCCTGCTCTCTCCCCAGTGGTAACCACTAATTTGTTCTCTATACACGAGTCTGTTTCTTGTTTTGTTATGTTCACTAGTTTGCTCTATTTTTTAGATTCCACATATAAGTGATACCATACAGTATTTGTCTTTCTCTGTCTGACTTATTTCACTTAGCATAATGCCCTCCAAGTCCATCCATGTTGTTGCAAATGGCAAAATTTCATTCTTTTTATGGCTGAGTAGTATTCCATTGTATATACATATACATATATATGTATGTGTGTATATATATATATATATATATATATATATATATATATATATATATATATATATTACATCTTCTTTATCCACTCATCTGTTGATGGGCACTTGGGTTGTTTCCATATCTTGGCTAATGTAAATAATGTTGCTATGAACATTGGGGTGCATGTATCTTTTCGAAGTAGTGTTTTTGTTTCTTTCCTATGTATACTCATAAGTGGAATTGCGAGGTCATATGGTAGCTCCATTTTTAGTGTTTTGAGGAACCTCCATACTGTTTTCCATAGTGGTTGCACCAATTTACATTGCCACCAGCAGTGCACGAGGGTTCCCTTTTCTCCACACCCTCTCCAACATTTGTTATTTCTGTGCTTTTTGACGACAGCCATTCTGACAGATGTGAGGTGATAGCTCATTGTGGTTTTGATTTGCATTTCCCTGATGATTAGCGATGTTGAGCATCTTTTCATGTGCCTGTCTACCATCTCCACTGCAAGTTACTTTATAAAAGAAACAGACTGTACATGTTCTATAAAATAAAAAAGAAATAAAGCCAAATAACTTGCACCTAGGAGGTACTTTTTTCTTTGTGTGTATAATACAGTGCCATGTTTCTCCTTGAAGTTTACTGGTTTTCATGGTAACTGAGTCTTAGAAACTACATAAAGGTAAAGTTTTCCTCTTTGACAAATTTTTATTAAACCATTTGCTAAGGTGAATTAGAACATGAAAATTGACTTTACCAGGCACCAATCTGCAATGGCTAATAGCCACTGTATGCATAACTGAGAGTAACGAAATTCTGGCTGCTGTTAGTATAACAGGTATGAAACTTGCATTTTGGGGGAGCTGCCTTAGGCAATTTTGCTGCAGTAAAGCTGTCTAGCAAGCAACCTCAAAATCTCATTCACAGGTCTACAGAATGACTTTTGCTGGCGTCAGCTGGTACCTGCTAGGTTTGGCTATGTATGGGTTGAGTTTAGTTGGGCTGGATTCATGTCTGTTCTACATGTCCCATTATTCTGCAATGTGCCCAGGACATGTTCTTCAAATGGTGGATGCAAGAAACATAAGAGGCCAAGCCCAACCATGCGGGGACATTTACATCTTTTGGTCAAATTTGGCAAACCTTATGTCTTCTCACATACTACTGTCCAAAAAAGTTGACTTGGGACACCCAAAATCAGGGAGCAAGGAAGTATTTACCACCACCAGTGAAGTCATGATTAGGACAGGGAGGGAAGAAAGAATTGTGAGTAAATAATACAACCTACCACAAGGAAAGAGAGTACAACAGAGTTCCTGGAGTGGCATGGAGAAGGTGAATGGTAAGAGCCCAATCTCACTCTATCTTGGGTCTCCAAACAGGTGGCCAACCTAGACTGACTTATGGTTTGGATGACTGCAATGAGTGACAGCAACAATAAAGTACTCACACTGGGCAATTATGAAATAAACACAGATGACAATTCAGACTTTAAAAGCCAACGACAGCTTTTGCTCATGCCTCAAATCTAGTTTGAACAAATCAAGTGATAAAAAAAAAAAAAAAAAAAAAAAAAAAAAAAGCATTTGAAAATGTGGGGTGTTGTTAGGCTTCCATCTAGTGGCCACCAAGAGCCACTGTTCAAGACGGACGATGAATAAAGCATGTTACAGGAAAAACAAAAGCGAAAACAAACCGTACATCTACTATGACTATGGCCGAAAAGTCAAATTTAACCTATGTTAAGGACAGAATATTTATAGGCTAGGAATTTGTTTCTCAAGGATTTCTTTCTTCTATGGTACACCTAGAACAGAGCCTCACATACAGAAATTAACAAGTAATTATTGATGAATTCAATTTTACCAGGTTCCTTTTCCCTTAAGGAGTATTAAGCCCCTTTTTCTGAATGCTTTCTTCATCTTATTATACTGCTGGGTGGTAGAAAAGAAGCCATCATTAACATGAAAATTTGCTTCCTTCAATATTGCCAAATCATGAAAGTAATATTATTTCATGACAAATGAGCTGCGTAGTCACTACTCTGAATTTCATCTCCATTGCACAGCCTGATCTTTGGCTGACACACTGTTCCTTTGATTAAAAAAATAACATTCCTGAGATATAATTACATACCATATGATTCCAAGAAAAAGTATAATTTTACTTCTTTCTTTCCTATTTGAATGCCTTTTATTTCTTTTTCTTGCCTAATATACCTGGCTAGAACCTCCACTACAATGTTGAATAGATGTGCTGAGAACAGACATTTTTGGCTTGTTCCAGACATTAGGGGAAAGACTTAGTTTTTTACCTTTAAGTATGATGTTAATTGTGGGGGATTAGGAAGTTTCCTTTTCTTCTTAGTTGGTTTTGGTTTTGGTTTGGTTTTGTTTATAAAAGCGTGGTGGATTTTGTTAAATTCTTTTCCTCCATCTATTGAGACGTTGTTTTTGTCCTTTATACTATTAATATGATGCACTGCATTGACTGATTTTCATATGGTGAAACGGCCTTGCATTCCTAGGATAATGCCCACTTGATCATGGTATGTAATCATTTTTATATGTTGCTAAATTCAGTTTGCTAGTGTTCTGTTCAGAATTTTTGCAGCAATGTTTATTAATGTTATTTGTCTGTGATTTTCTTTTCTTGTGATGGCTTTGTCTGGTTCGGGTTCTGACACTATGCCACTTTAATTCTTCCACTTTCCTTAGGTTGTTCTGTTGCTAAATAAATATGATTTTTTCATCTTTCCCCAAATCACTTCACTTTCTGGATCTCTAGTTACTCACTGAAGGAAAGAGGAAGAGTAAAACTGAGAATAAAGGAAAGAGAGAGTGAAACTAAAGGAATGAAAGGTGAACATAATCTCAGCTCTGATGGGCATATATGATAATATCTAAGCAATCTTGACTTGTTAACTTAAATTCTGTGTCCTTATCACAGACCTTAAAACTGTCAACTTGAACTCTCCAGAACTCCCTGGACTGTGACTCTAGCCTATATACACTCAGACACACAAACACACTCTCTCTCTCTGACATGCACCAAACCACCACTATGACCACCACCATCACTACCACTCCTCTTTTAAATTTACATTCTATGTCGAATTTGGCCTGGGGAGAAACCATTACATCACCTCTAGAAAGCAGCAGCACATGTCTATTCTTCTTCATTTTTTATATGAATATGTAGATCCTCCCCAGTGAGAGGGCCAGGGCAGAGCCTAAGTAAAATTATGCTGTTAGCTCTCTTCTTACTCTGAACACTTTGACACAGGTAAAATAACATTAAAAGAAACATCAAGGAAAATCTAGAAAGGAGAAGTATCATTATTCAAGGGCAATCTTAGCATGAAGGTTGGATTTCCATTTTTTTCCCTAGGGGCAGGAAGTTAGAAAGATAACTGACAAGAAGGATATATGATTTTTGAATTGGCTCTTTCTGTCCAGTCACTTGCTTCCAGGCATACAGGTACATTTCATTCAAAGGACCCAGCCTTGGGTAGTCACCTCAATTTACCTTGGCCCAAAGCCTAAAAGGAACCCTCAGTCTGTCCTAGGTCTTTGATTCAGTATCTTTTGTCACCATACGGTAGAAAGAGTTCTCACTTAGACTTCTATTTGAAATGACCAGCTCAATCACAGACCCTAAATCTGGCCCACTGGCCTCTCCCTGGGGCCAATCCCCAATAATAGTAGACATGCTTCACCCTTGCTTTATTCAGAGTCCTCAACATCTTAGCTTTGTCCCAGGTTATAAAACACTTCCTGGCTTGCAACAAATTCTTCCTTCCCTCTGTTTGATTTAGATTTATTTTGTTCCTCATTCTTTCAGTTTCTTAAGGTTGGAAGTTAGATAATTTATTTGAGACTCCTTTTTCTTTTTAATATAGGCATTTAGGGCTATACGTTTCCATCTAAGCACTGATTTAGCTCCATCTCACAAATGTTGATATGTTGTATTTTGCTTACATTCCATTCAAAATAATTTTAATGCCCCTTAATCTCTTCTTTGACCTTTGGATTGTTTAGAAGTGTACTTTACTATTAGTTTTCAAATATTTGGGGATTTATCAGACATCTTTCTGTTAATGATTTCTAGTTTAATTCCATCGTGGTCAGAGAACATATCTCACATGATTTGAATCTGTTAAAATTTATTGAGACCTGTTGTGTGGCCCAGAATACAGTCTGTCTTGGTAAATGCTCCACATGTACTCAAAAATAATATGCTTCTGAAGAATATGTTTCTAAAGATTCCTCTCTTATGTGTCTATGATTTTCTTAACATGAGTATTATTTCTTCTTTTTCTTCCTCTTTCTTCTCCTGATTATAACAAGTAATACGCCACTGATTGACTACAGAGAGAAAACTATGTGGGTTTTAAGCCATACAGATGCATTAACTTTTCAAAAAATAAGTATCTGTATTTTCAAAAAGTAAAAAGTGATAACTGACTCATAGTGGTGGACTAGACACAAAAACTACTATCTACACGTACACAAATGAGAAAGGATATAGTTAGCAAACCAGAGATTGTGAGGAATGCTTGGAAGATAAAAACAGGAGATGCTTTCACAATGATAAAACCAGAGAATTTTAAATACCTGCAGTAGGCTACTGGGAGATCAAGATGGCAGAGTAGGAGGAGGCTGAGCTCACCTCCCCCCATGAACAGATGAAAAATACATCTACATGTGGAGTAATTCTCACTCAAAACAAACTGGAGACTGGCAGAAAGGCTCTTCTACAATGAAGGCTGAAAGAAAGATACACACAGTCAGGAAGGAAGGGAAGAGAAGCAATAGGATTGGGACCTGTGCCCTTAGTAGTGAACACAGAAGGGGGAGGATTACATGTGCTTGGAGGTCCTCCCTGGGGAGTGAGTGGTTCAAACCACATATTGGGCACCCCAGACCTAGGGTATGACACCAGGAAGATGAGTCCCCTTGGCTGGTTTGAAGACCTATAGTACTGGCAAGGGTGCTGTGAGAAACTTAGATTTCACTCATGTACACGTTTGCTTGCTGTCAAAACAAGGTGGAGGAAGCAGATTGAGACCGACTGGGACCCTGGCCAGTTCCCTGCGACCACCCCAGTGCATGCCCCGGTCCACACAAAGTGCCTGCTCTGGCCCATCTTGCTCCATGGTGCAGCGCCCCACTAGGGCAAAGGCTGCCATTGCTGAAGAGAGTGCACAGTTGTGGGGTATGGAGCTGGCTCAGAACCAGCACTACATCTCAGTGGGGAAAGGGCAGCCACTGCTGGCATACAGGAGGCAGCAGATCAGGAACATCTGAAACTCAGACTGGTATGCTGGGACAACCCTAGCACAAGCCCAGCCCACACCAGGAACCCACTCTGGCCCCTCTTGATCCAGCACTGCTCCCTTCCAGGGCAAAAGTGCCGATGCTGGGAGAAAGGAGAGCATACACTTAGAGGGAACATAACTAGCTCAGAGCCGACTTTCTAGTCTTCTGCTCCAGCACCTTGGGACACAACCCCACCCCTAATAGGGTGGTGTTGGCCACTGAGCATGGCACAAGCCCCACCTCATATGTGGCTCTGACTCAAGCTCCTCCATCTCCAGCCCCATTGCCCACCAAGGTGATAGTTGCCAGGAAACCCTCGGGGAAGATGTGACTTGTGCTCACTTCAGATTCAGCTCTGCCACCAAAGCTACTGGGCACACACAAACTGCACAGGGATACTCCCACACAACAATACTCCCTCAAGAATGGGATAGGTAACTGTTTCACTTAATTTCATAGAGACAAAATTAAACAAAATGAGAAGACAAAGGAATTTGTTTCACGCAAAAGAACAAGGAAAAAAACTCTGAAAAAAATATTGAAACAGAAAAATAATTTACCATATAAAGAGTTCAAAGAATTAGTAATGAAAATGCTAACTGAACTACAGAAAAGAATATATGAAAAAAAAAGAATATATGAACACAGTGAGAATTTTAACAAGGAGCTAGAAAATATAAAAAGAACCAGTCAGAGCCAAAGCATACAATAAGTGAAATGAAAAAAAACAAAAAACAAAAAACAAAACTAGAAGGGATTAACAGCAGACAAGGTGATATAGAAGAATGCATAAGTAATCTGAAAGATGAAATAACGGAAACCACTTAATCAGAACAACAAAAAAAAAGAGAACAATTGAAGGGACCTCTAGGACTACATCAAGTGTACTGACATTCTCATTACAGAGGTCCCAAAAGGAGAAGAGTAAAGAAAAGGGGGGGGTCAAAAATGAATTTGATAGAATTATGGATGAAAACTTCCCAGAACTGAAGAAGGAAACAGTTATCTAGGCATAGGAAGCACAGAGGGTCCCAAACAAGATGAAAGCAAAAAGACCTATACCAGGACACATCATAATTAAAATGGCAAAAGTTACACAGAAAGAATTCTAAAGTCAGCAAGAGAAAAACAGAGTCATATACAAAGGAACACCTATAATGCTATCAGCTGATCTTTCTGCAGAAACTTTGCAATCCAGAAGGGAGAGACATGATATATTTAAAGTGATGAAAGGGAAAAACCTACAACGTAACATACTCTACCCAGCAAGATTATCATTCAGAATTGAAAGAGAGATAAAGAACTTCCCAGAGAAGCAAAAACTAAAAGAATTAATCAATACTAAACCTACCCTAAAAGAAATGTTAAAGAGTCTCCACTAAGTAGATAATCAAAGGCTACAGCAAGAAGTAAGAATCTATAGAAAAGGAAAAAATCCCACTAGTAAAGGCAAATATATAGTAAAGGCTGCGGATCAACCACTTAAATATGCTAGTACAAATGTTAAAAGGCAAAAAATTGAAAAATCAAATATAAATACAATAACCGTTAAGGTATAAATATGAAGATGTAAAATATGACATCAAAAACACAAAATGTAGGGGAGGGGAGTTAACATACTGTCGATCTTTTAGAATGTGTTTGAATTTAAATAACTACCAGTTTAAAACAAGTAGATATAGTTACAGGTCAACATATCTGAACCCCAGGGTGACCACAAATCAAAAACCTACAACATATACACAAAAACTAGAGCGAAAGGTACACAAGCATGTCACTAAAGAAAACCACCCAACCACAAGGGAATAAACTAAAAGAAGAAAAGAACTGAGGATAACTATAAAAACAACCAGAAAACAAATAACAAAAGGGCAATAAGTACATACCTATCAAAAATCACTTTAAATATCAATGGACTTAAGGTTCCAATCAAAAGAAAAAGGGTGGATGACTGTATTAAAAAAAAACCAAAAAACAAGACCATCTATATGCTGCCTACAAGAGACTCATTTCAGAGCTAAAGACAAACACAGGCTTAAAGTGAAGGGATGGAAAAAGATTTTTCATGCAAATGGAAATGACAAGAAAGTGGAGGTAGTAATACTCATATCAGACAAAAGAGACTTTAAAACAAAGTCTATGACAAAGAAGGGCACTATATAATGATAAAGGGTCAATACTAGAAGAGGATATAACATTTGTTAATATATGTACCTATTATAGGAGCGCCTAAATATATAAAGCAAGTATTATCAGACATAAAGGGAGAAATTGACAATAATACGACAATAGTAGGGAACATTAACACCCCACTTATATCAACGGACAGATCATCCAGACAAAAAATCAATAAGGAAACAGTAGTCTTAAACGACATATTAGAAGAGTTGGGCTTAGATATCTATAAGACATTCTACTCAAAAGCCGCAGAATATACATTCTTTTCAAGTATACATGAAACACTCTCCAGGATAGATCACATGCTAGGCCATAAAAAAAGCCTCAACAAATTTAAGGGAACAGAAATTATATCAAGCATTTTTCAGACCACAGTAGTATAAAACCAGAAATCAATTACAGGAAGAAAAATGGGAAAATACTAAAACACCAATGGGTTAATGAAGAAATCAAAGAGGACATCAGAAAATACCTCAAGACAATGACAATGGAAACACAACTTTCCAAAATCTATGGGATGAGGGGACTTCTTTGGCAGTCCAGTGGTTAAGACTCCATGCTTCCAATGCAGGGTGTGCGGGTTAGATCCCTGGTTGGGGAACTAAGATCTCACATGCTCCGCAGTGCATGCCCCCCCAAAATAACAACAACAAAAATCTATGGGATTTTTGCAACGAAAACAGTTCTACAAGAGAAGTTTATAGTGATAGAGGCGTACCTCAAGAAACAAGAAAAATCTCAAAGAAACAACCTAACCTACCATCTATAGGAATTAGAAAAATAAGAACACAGTCCATAGAAGGAAGGAAATAATAAATATCAGAAAGGAAATAGAGACTCAATACACAGTAGACAAGATCAATAAAACCTAGAGCTGTTTTTTTTGAAGATAAACAAAACTGATAAGTCTTTAGCCATGTTCCTCAAGAAAAAAAAGAGAGGACCCAAGTAAACAAAACAAGAAATGAAAGAGGAGAAATTATGACCGATACCACAAAGATACAAAAATCATAATACTATGAACAGTTATGTGCCAACAAATTGGGCAACCTAGAAGAAATGGATAAACTTGTATAAATACACAATTTTGCAAGACTGAAACAGAAAGAAATAAACAATGTGAACACACTGGTCACTAGTAGTAAACTTGAATTAGTAATGAGTGAACTATCAGAAAGGGAAAGCAAGAAAACAATTCCATTTAAAGTCACATCAAAAAATACACAGGAATAAACTTACCCAAGGAGGTGACAGACTTACACTCTGAAAACCATAAAAACACTGCTGAAGGAAACTGAAGATGATACAGAGAAATGGAAAAATATCCCATGTCCATGGATGGGAAGAATTAATAGTTAAAATGTCCATATCATCCAAAACAATCTACAGATTTAATGCCTTCCCTATCAAAATACCCATGACATTTTTCACAAAACTAGAACAAAAAATCCTAAAATTCATATGGAACCACAAAGACACTGAAGAGTGAAAGCAATCTTGAGAAAAAAAGAACAAAGCTGGAGCTGTCATGCTCCCTGACTTCAGACTATACTACAAAGCTACAGTATCAAAGCAGTAGCTAAAATAGGCACAAAAACAGACACATAGATCAATGGAACAGAATAGAGAGCCCAGAAATAAAGCTATGCACATTGTGGTAAATTAATCTAGAACAAAGGCGGCAAGAATATACAGTGGAAAAAAGACAGTCTCTTCAATAAGCGGTACTGGGAAAACTAGACAGCTACATGTAAAAGGATGAGATTAGAACATTTCCTCACTCCATATACAAAAACAAACTCAAAATGGATTAAAGACCTAAATGTAGGACCAGAAACCACAGAACTCATAGAAGAGAAAACACTACCTGACATAAATGGTAGCAGTATTTTGGACCTGTCTGCTAAGGCAAAGGAAACAAAAGAAAAAATAAACAAATGGGACCTAACTAAACTTAAAACTTTTGCACAGCAAAGGAAGCCATCAACAAAACAAAAAGACAACCAAATGAATGGGAGAAAATATTTTCAAATGATATGAGTGATAAGGGGTTAATATGCAAAATATGTAAACAGCTCATACAAGTCAAAATCCAAAAAAAACAAAGAAAAACACCCAAACAACCCAATTGAAAAGTGGGCAGAAGAAGTGAGTAGACATTTTCCCAGAGAGGACATACAGATGGCCACCAGGCACATGAAAAGATGCTCAACATAGCTAATCATTAGAGAAATGCAAATCAAAAACCCTTGAGAAATCACCTCATACCTGTCAGAATGGCAACCATCAAGAAGAGCACAAACAGGAAGTGTTGGCAAGGATGTGAAGAAAAGGAAAGCCTATACACTGTTGGTAGGAATGTAAATTGGTGCAGCCACCATGGAGAACAGTATGGAGGTTTCTCAAAAAACTAAAAATACACCTAGCATATGACCCAGCAATTCTACTTCTGGGCATGTATCTGAAAAAACAAAAACACTAATTTGAAAAGATACATGTACCCCAATGTTTACAGCAGTATTATTTACAATAGCCAAGACATGGAAGCAACCTAAGTGTCCATCAACAGATGAATGGATAAAGATGTGGTGTACGTAATACTACAACGGAATACCACTCAGCTATAAAAAGATGAAATTTGGGCTTCCCTGGTGGCGCAGTGGTTGAGAGTCCGCCTGCCGATGCAGGGGACACGGGTTCGTGCCCCGGTCCGGGAAGATTCCACATGCCGCGGAGCGGCTGGGCCCATGAGCCATGGCTGCTGAGCCTGTGCGTCCGGAGCCTGTGCTCTGCAATGGGAGAGGCCACAGCAGTGAGAGGCCCGCATACCGCAAAAAAAAAAAAAAAAAGATGAAATTTGCCATTTGCAACAACATGGATGGACCTGAAGCGTATTCTGCTTCATGAAATAAGTCAGGCAGAGAAAGACAAATAATGTATGTTATCACTTATATTTTGAATCTAAAAGATAAAACAAATGATTGAATGTAACAAACAGAAACAGACTCACAGATATAAAGAACAAACTAGGGGTTAATAGGCTCCACTAGTAGGAAAGGGGAGATGGAAAGGAAGAGGGAAGAAGGAGAAAGAAAAGAGTAGGGGCAGAGGGGGGAAGATGGCGGAAGAGTAAGATGTGAAGATTACATGCCTCCCCATAGATACATCAGAAATACATCTACACGTGGAACAACTCCTACAGAACACCTACTGAACGCTGGAATACGACCTCAAACCTCCCCAAAGGCAAGAAACCTTACGTACCGATGTAGGGCAAAAGAAAAAAGAATAAACAGAGACAAAAGAATAGGGACGGGACCTGCACCAGTGGGAGGGAGCTGTGAAGGAGGAAAGGTTTCCACACACTAGGAAGCCCCTTCGTGGGCGGAGACAGGGGTGGCGGAGGAGGGAAGCTTCGGAGCCACGGAGGAGAGCACAGCAACAGGGGTGCAGAGGGCAAAGTGGAGAGATTCCCGCACAGAGGATCTGTGCCGACCAGCACTCACCAGCCCAAGAGGCTTGTCTGCTCACCCGCAGGGGTGCGCGGGGGCTGGGAGCTGAGGCTCTGGCTTCTGCAGGATCACAGGGAGAAGACTGGGGTTCGCGGCGTGAACACACCCTGAAGGGGGCTAGTGCCCCACAGCTAGCCGGGAGGGAGTCTGGGAAAAACTCTGGAGCTGCCGAAGAGGCAAGAGACTTTTTCTTGCCTCGTTGTTTCCTGGAGCGCGAGGAGAGGGGATTAAGAACGCTGCTTAAAGGAGCTCCAGAGACAGGCGCGAGCTGCGGCTAACAGAGCGGAGCCCAGAGATAGGCATGAGATGCTAAGGCTGCTGCTGCCGCCACCAAGAAACCTGTGTGCAAGCACAGGTCACTATCCACACCTCCCCTCCTGGGAGGCTGTACAGCCCGCCACTGCCAGGGTCCCGTCATCCAGAGACAACTTCCCCAGGAGAAGGCACGGCGCGCCTCAGGCTGGTGCAACCTTCTGCTGGTCTCTGCTGCCGCAGGCTCGCCCGGCATCTGTGCCCTTCCCTCCCCCCGGCCGGAGTGAGCCAAAGCCCCCAAATAAGCGGCTCCTTTACCCGTCCTGCCTGAGCAAAGAACAGACGCCCTCCAGCGACCTACACGCAGAGGTGGGGCCAAATCCAAAGCTGAGCCCCGGGAGCTGTGCGAACAAAGAAGAGAAAGGGAAATATCTCCCAGCAACCTCAGGGGCACCGGATTAAACCTCCACAATCAACTTGATGTACCCTGCATCTGTGGAATACCTGAATAGACAACAAATCATCCCAAATTGAGGAGGTGGAGTTTGAGAGCAAGAGTTATTATTTTTTCCACTTTTCCTCTTTTTGTGAGTGTGTATGTGTATGCTTCTGTGTCAGACTTTCTCTGTATAGCTTTGCTTTCACCATTTGTCACAGGGTTCTGTCCATCCGTTTTTTGTTTTTTTTTTACTTTTCAAAAAAACTTTTTTCTTAAGAATTATTTTTTATTTTAATAACTTTATTTTAGTTTATCTTACTTTATTTTATTTTCTTTTATTCTCTTTATTTCTTTCCTTCTACTTTTTCTCCCTTTTATTCTGAGCCGTGTGGATGAAAGACTCTTGGTGCTCCAGGTAGGAGTCAGTGCTGTGCCTCTGAGATGGGAGAGCCAACTTCAGAACACTGGTCCACAAGAGGCCTCCCAGCTCCACGCAATATCAAACGGGGAAAATCTCCCAGAGATCTCCATCTCAACACAAACACCCAACTTCACTCAACGACCAGCAAGCTACAGTGCTGGACACCCTATGCCAAACAACTAGCAACACAGGAACACAACCCCACCTATTAGCAGAGAGGCCACCAAAAATCACAATAAGGCCACAGACACCCCAAAACACACCACCAGACGTGGACCTGCCCACCAGAAAGACAAGATCCAGCCTCATCCACCAGAACACAGGCACTAGTCCCCTTCACCAGGAAGCCTACACAACCCACTGAACAAACCTTAGCCACTGGGGACAGACACCAAAAACAACGGGAACTATGAAACTGCAGCCTGCAAAAAGGAGACCCCGAACACAGTAAGGTAAGCAAAATGAGAAGACAGAAAAACACACAGCAGATGAAGGAGCAAGATAAAAACCCACCAGACCTAACAAATGAAGAGGAAATAGGCAGGCTACCTGAAAAAGAATTCAGAATAATGATAGTAAAGATGATCCAAAATCTTGGAAACAAAACAGAGAAATTGCAAGAAATACTTAACAAGGACCTAGAAGAACTAAACAGGAAACAAGCAATGATGAACAACACAATAAATGAAATTAAAAATACTCTAGAAGGGATCAATAGCAGAATAACTGAGGCAGAAGAACGGATAAGTGACCTGGAAGATAAAACAGTGGAAATAACTACTGCAGAGCAGAATAAAGAAAGAAGAATGAAAATAACTGAGGACAATCTCAGAGACCTCTGGGACAACATTAAATGCACCAACATTCAAATTATAGGGGTCCCAGAAGAAGAAGAGAAAAAGAAAGGGACTGAGAAAATATTTGAAGAGATTATAGTTGAAAATTTCCCGAATATGGGAAAGGAAATAGTTAATCAAGTCCAGGAAGCACAGGGAGTCCCATACAGGATAAATCCAAGGACAAACACGCCAAGACACATATTAATCAAACTGTCAAAAATTAAATACAAAGAAAACATATTAAAAGCAGCAAGGGAAAACCAACAAATAACACACAAGGGAATCCCCATAAGGTTAACAGCTGATCTCTCAGCAGAAACTCTGCAAGCCAGAAGGGAGTGGCAGGACATATTTAAAGTGATGAAGGAGAAAAACTTACAACGAAGATCACTCTACCCAGCAAGGATCTCATTCAGATTTGATGGAGAAATTAAAACTGTTACAGACAAGCAAAAGCTGAGAGAGTTCAGCACCACCAAACCAGCTTTACAACAAATGCTAAAGGAACCTCTCTAGGCAAGAAACACAGGAGAAGGAAAAGACCTACAATAACAACCCCAAAACAATTAAGAAAATGGAAATAGGAACATACATATCAATAATTACCATAAATGTAAATGGATTAAATGCTCCCACCAAAAGACACACACTGGCTGAATGGATACAAAAACAAGACCCATATATATGCTGTCTACAAGAGACCCACTTCAGAACTAGGGACACATACAGACTGAAAGTGAGCAAATGGAAAAAGATATTCCATGCAGATGGAAACCAAAAGAACGCTGGAGTAGCAATTCTCATATCAGACAAAATAGATATTCAAATAAAGACTATTAGAAGAGACAAAGAAGGACACTACATAATGATCAAGGCACCGATCCAAGAAG
Organism: Phocoena sinus; assembly: GCF_008692025.1. NCBI lineage: Eukaryota > Metazoa > Chordata > Mammalia > Artiodactyla > Phocoenidae > Phocoena > Phocoena sinus. The sequence continues at coordinate 32,993,484 of NC_045784.1, read as the reverse complement.
AAGATATAACAATTGTAAATATTTATGCACCTGACATAGGAGCACCCCAATACATAAGGCAAATACTAACAGCGATAAAAGGGGAAATCGACAGTAATACGTTCATAACAGGGGACTTTAACACCCCACTTTCACCAATGGACAGATCATCCAAAATGAAAATAAATAAGGAAATACAAGCTTTAAATGATACATTAAACAAGATGGACTTAATTGATATTAATAGGACATTGCATCCAAAAACAACAGAATACATATTTTTCTCAAGTGCACATGTAACTTTCTCCAGGATAGATCATATCTTGGGTCACAAATCAAGTCTTGGTAAATATAAGAAAATTGAAATTGTATTATGTATCTTTTCCGAACAGAACACTATGAGACTAGATATCAATTACAGGAAAAGATCTGTAAAACATACAAAAACACATGGAGGCTAAACAATACACTACTTAATAACGAAGTCATCACTGAAGAACTCAAAGAGGAAATCAAAAAATACCTAGAAACAAATGACAATGGAGACACGACGACCCAAAACCTATGGGATGCAGCAAAAGCAGTTCTAAGAGGGAAGTTTATAGCAATACAAGCCCACCTTAAGAAACAGGAAACATCTCGAATAAACAACCTAAACTTGTACCTAAAGCAATTAGAGAAAGAAGAAGAAAAAAACCCAAAGTTAGCAGAAGGAAAGAAATCATAAAGATCAGATCAGAAATAAATGAAAAAGAAATTAAGGGAACGATAGCAAAGATCAATAAAAGTAAAAGCTGGTTCTTGGAGAAAATGAACAAAATTGATACACCATTAGCCAGACTCATCAAGGAAATAAGAAGACTCAAATCAATAGAATTAGAAATGAAAAAGGAGAAGTAACAACTGACACTGCAGAAGTACAAAAGATCATGAGCGATTACTACAAGCAACTCTATGCCAATAAAATGGACAACCTGGAAGAAATGGACAAATTCTTAGAAATGCACAACTCGCCAAGACTGAATCAGGAAGAAATAGAAAACATGGACAAACCAATTACAATCACAAGCACTGAAATTGAAACTGTGATTAAAAATCTTCCAACAAACAAAAGACCAGGACCAGATGGCTTCAAAGGTGAATTCTATCAAACATTTAGAGAAGAGCTAACACCTACCCTTCTCAAACTCTTCCAAATATAGCAGAGGGAGGAACACTCCCAAACACATTCTACGAGGCCACCGTCACCCTGACACCAAAACCAGACAAGGATGTCACAAAGAAAGAAAACTACAGGCCAATATCACTGATGAACATAGATGCAAAAATCCTCAACAAAATACTAGCAAACAGAATCCAACAGCACACTATAAAGATCATATACCATGATCAAGCGGGGTTTATTCCAGGAATGCAAGGATTCTTCAGTATATGCAAATCAATCAACGTGATACACCATATTAACCAAATTGAAGGAGAACAATCATATGATCATCTCAATAGATGCAGAGAAAGCTTTCGACAAAATTCAACACCCATGTATGATAAAACCCCTGCAGAAAGTAGGCATAGAGGGAACTTTCCTCAACATAATAAAGGCCATATATGACAAACCCACAGCCAACATCATCCTCAATGCTGAAAAACTGAAAGCATCTCCACTAAGATCAGGAACAAGACAAGGTTGCCCACTCTCACCCCTATTATTCAACATAGTTTTGGAAGTTTTAGCCACAGCAATCAGAGAAGAAAAGGAAATAACAGGAATCCAAATCAGAAAAGAAGAAGTAAAGCTGTCACTGTTTGCAGATGACATGATACTATACACAGAGAATCCTAAAGATGCTACCAGAAAACTAGAGCTAATCAATGAATTTGATTATTCACAGAACTAGAACAAAAAATTTCACAGAACTAGAACAAAAAATTTCACAATTTGTATGGAAACACAAAAGACCCCGAATAGCCAAAGCAATCTTGAGAACGAAAAACGCAGCTAGAGGAATCAGGCTCCCTGACTTCAGACTATACTACAAAGCTACGGTAATCAAGGCAGTATGGTACTGGCACAAAACAGAAAGATAGATCAATGGAACAGGATAGAAAGCCCAGAGATAAACCCATGCACATATGGTCACCTTATCTTTGATAAAGGATGCAGGAATGTACACTGGAGAAAGGACAGCCTCTTCAATAAGTGGTGCTGGGAAAACTGGACAGGTACATGTAAAAGTATGAGATTAGAACACTCCCTGACACCATACACAAAAATAAGTTCAAAATAGATTAAAGACCTAAATGTAAGGCCAGAAACTATCAAACTCTTAGAGGAAAACAGAGGCAGAACACTCTATGACATACATCACAGCAAGATCCTTTTGGACCCACCTCCTAGAGAAATGGAAATAAAAACAAAAATAAACAAATGGGACCTAATGAAACTTCAAAGGTTTTGCACAGAAAAGGCAACCATAAACAAGACCAAAAGACAACCCTCAGTATGGGAGAAAATATTTGCAAATGAAGCAAGTGACAAAGGATTAATCTCCAAAATTTACAAGCAGCTCATGCAGCTCAATAACAAAAAAACAACCCAATCCAAAAATGGGCCAAAGACCTAAATAGACATTTCTCCAAAGAAGACAGACAGATTGCCAACAAACACATGAAAGAATGCTCAACATCATTAATCATTAGAGAAATGCAAATCAAAACTACAAAGAGATATCATCTCACACCGATCAGAATGGCCATCATCAAAAAAAATCTAGAAACAATAAATGCTGGAGAGGGTGTGGAGCAAAGGGAACCCTCTTGCACTGCTGGTGGGAATGTGAATTGGTACAGCCACTATGGAGAACAGTCGTGAGCTTCCTTAAAAAAACTACAAATAGAACTACCATATAACCCAGCAATCCCACTACTGGGCATATACCCTGAGAAAACCATAATTCAAAAAGAGTCATGTACCAAAATGTTCATTGCAGCTCTATTTACAATAGCCAGGAGATGGAAGCAACCTAAGTGTCCATCGACAGATGAATGGATAAAGAAGATGTGGCACATGTATACAATGGAATATTACTCAGCCATAAAAAGAAACGAAATTGAATTATTTGCAGTGCGGTGGATGGACCTAGAGTCTGTCACACAGAGTGAAGTAAGTCAGAAAGAGAAAGTCACATACCGTATGCTAACACATATATATGGAATCTAATAAAAAAAAATGTCATGAAGAACCTAGGGGTAAGATGGGAATAAAGACACAGACCTACTAGAGAATGGACTTGAGGATATGGGGAGGGGGAAGGGTAAGCTGTGACAAAGTGAGAGAGCGGCATGGACATACATACACTACCAAATGTAAAATAGATAGCTAGTGGGAAGCAGCCTCATAGCACAGGGAGATCAGCTCGGTGCTTTGTGACCACCTAGAGGGGTGGGATAGGGAGGGTGGGAGGGAGGGAGACGCAAGAGGGAAGAGATATGGGCACATATGTATATATGTATAACTGATTTACTTTGTTATAAATCAGAAACTAACACACCATTGTAAAGCAATTATACTGCAATAAAGATGTAAAAAAAAAAAGAGTAGGGGCAAGATAGGGGTAGGGGATTAAGAGGTACAAACTACTATGTATAAAATAAATAAGCTACAAGGATATATTGTATAGCACAGGGAAGAGAGCCAATATTTTATAACAACTTTGAATGGAGTATAACCTATAAAAATATTAAATCACTATGTTGTACACCGGAAACTAATATAGTACTGTAAATCAACTATACTTCAAGTTTTAAAAATAAAGGAAAATAAAACAATATACCTGTAGTAGAAAGCCAAGCACATTCAAAGAAAGTTCAAGAACAGATTCAATGAAGTCAAAGCAGTGCAGAAGGTACTGAGTGGACTGTTAGATTAAAGAACTACTCTCTGAACAACAGTTTTGTTTGCCGCTACCATGCTCTGACTCTACGCCAATCTTTCTTACGTTGGACAAAGTTAAAGTGGCATTTGATCTGTGTTAATCTCCCAAAACTATACTCCAAAGACAGTGAATTACTTGTCCAGGAAGTGAACCCAAATTAGAGCAGACTTGAGACAACTGCAGACCCGCACAACAGAAGGGAAACAAAACAGAAGGACACATCTATCTGAAGAGAGATCCACTTAAGTCTTCCGACGTCAGAGAAATGCCATGCTTTGGGCATTTGGAAGGGTCCCTATACTACCTGAAAGTTTTATGCCATGTACTCCCAAAGGAGAAGACTGCTCCCTAATTGACATGCTCCACTCTCCCATACAGAGGAGATGCCTATTAATGAAATGGCCGTCCCAACTGTAGATCAGATCCATGCTAGTTACCTAGGCTAATCACATGAGTCCTTTACTCCCAAATATGAATGGACAAATGTTTGCCAGATATTTGAGGAAAGTGAAAGAGAGGATCACGATGAACAAACAGAACTATTTCTGGAGAAAAAATAAATATAATACAGGAAATGGAAAAGAATTTACCAAAAAAATCCAAATTCATATTCTCAGAATTTTAAGGAGGACAGTTGGTTTATAAAATGAGAACAGGGTGCTGTAAAAGGGAGCAATTAGAGAACAAGAGAAAGTCCTGGGAAAATAGAAATATTATTGCAAAATTTAAAGATTAATAGATGCCAGGTGCTCAGCGCAGTCGGCCTGCCTCACCCAGGCCTGGATGGAACCTGGGACACAGCTTTCACGCCCCGCCCTCCGTGCACATCCACCCTCCCAATCCCCCGCCCCCCGACCCCACCCCCCCGTAACGGAACCAGAACCTCCTTTCCCTCCTCCCAAACCCAGGTAATGGACCCGCCTTCCGATCCATCGCAGAGTGGCCGCCCTCTTCGACCACATGGGAGCGCTCTGAGGCACCTACCGCGGGCCCAGCGGCTTCGCCTTCACCTTGGCCTTCAGGCCCGACACGCTGCCCGTGCTATCCGCCATGCTGCCCGTGCCGCCCTCGCAGGTGCGCCAGAACTACCACCCCGACTGCGAGGCCGCCATCAACAGCCATTTCACCCTGGAGCTCCACGCCTCCTTCGTGTGCCTGGCCGCGGCCGTTTACCTCGACCGCGACGACGTGGCCTTGAAGCACTTCACCCGGTTTTTCCTGCACCGCTCCCACGAGCACAGCGGGCGGGCCCAGGGCCTGATGCGCCTGCAGAACCAGCGCGGGGGCCGCCTCAACTTCCAACACATCAGGAAGCCAGTCAGGGACAAGTGGAAGAGCGGCCTCAAGGCCATGAAGTGCGCCTTGTTCCTGGAGAAACTCGTGAACGCCTGCTCCACCTGTACCAGCTGGTCACCAACAAGAGCGACCCCCACCTGCACCACTTCCTGGAAACTCACTACCTCAGCCAGCAGGTGGCGTTCATCAGAGAGCTGGAGGGTCGTGTCACCACCCTGAGCATGATGGGGGCCCCGGACGTCGACCTGGCAGGGTACCTCTTTGACAAGCTCACCCTGGGCGACAGCGACAAGAACTGAGCCTGGACTGGACTTCCCCAGAGCCATGGGGTGACCAGAGCCCTGGTCACCATGCCTGCCATGCAGACGGCAATAGTGCCCTTGCAGAAGAAGTTCACTTAAGTTTTTTTCTTCCAGTTTTTTCCGTTTCTTCCAATAAAGTTATTGGTTCATAAATAAATAAAGGTCTCTGGTTGATTCATGTGGGCAAATCTCTCACCTTTTAAATTTTAAAGCAGGCATCCAGGAGTCTCTGAACACACCCCGGCTTGGTCCACATGCAGCTCAGGATCACCACAGAGGGAGGGAGATGGTCTTCCTTGGGACCCTGGAAAACACAAAATCAATCTCACCCTTATAAACAAAATCAGTGTAGAGAGGTGGGGTGGGGTGGGTCTTCTAAGCCCTAGTCTATGTGGGTACCTGTGCATGGTAAAATTATATATCAATATATAAAAAACCTTAGTATGGAATACAAAATACTGGTTGCCTCTTAGGAAGAAGTGAAGAATGGGATTGGACAGGAAATAAAATAAAGGGTGTCTTCAACTTTTCCTGAAAACTTTTAGTTCATTAAATTATGTGAATGTGAACATTTATCACTTCTGGGTAGCAGCCTGGGGTCCTGAACAGGTATGGCAGGGTCCCTCTATGACAATGTCACCCAGGACAACAGTGATAATGGTAACTGAGCCAGAGGCTGACTTTCCCATAGGCATGGGAGTGACTTCCTAGGTCACATGCTAGTCATGCAACTTGCCCTTAAAAAACATCCATATGTATATATACATACATATATATTTTTCCCCCCTTCCATTGTATCCTTTCTTCCATTAAACTAACATAGTACCAAAAAAAGCTCAAATTACCTCATGAGGAGGGCTGAAAAATATGTGCTCACTGTGAAGGTCAAATTTTTGATACTGAATATAAAATAGAATAAAACTCCCTGAATGTTAGTTAAGCCAGTGATTCTGACTGCTTTGAGGAATGTAGGGGAGTGAGGGTGAGTTGAGGCTGGGAGACAAGTTAGGAGGCACTGTAGCAGGTCCAGAGAGAGAGTGGTGGCTTGAAATACAGTGGTCACTGAGGAAATGAAGAGACCTGCACACATTCCAAATGGATTTTGGACAAGGACACAAGATTTGCTTATGGGCAAGAGGTGAGGAATGGGAAATGAGGGAAAATAATCTACGTTCCAGTGTTTGGACTTGAACACGTGGGTTGAAGGTGTTGCTATAAATTCATCTGGGAACATTAGCAGCGATACAAAAACGATGGGGGAAAGCCTGTCATGTAAGTCTGAGATGCCTATTAGATATGCAAGTGGAAATGTCTTGCACGTAGCCAGAAAACTGAATGTGAATCTCAGGTTGAAATCAAGCACTACTCTGCGGGTCATTTCTGGGGATAGGACCCCGTAGGCCCCCCTCCCACCTCTTGTTTGTAGAAAAGCTTAGAGCAAATTGCATCAGAGAAGCGAGAATGTGCAGAAACAAATGAAAACAGTCAACTAAGACAAAATAAGAGCTTAGCCATAAAACAAAGTCAAGGACCTTCAGTTTCTTCTCCAGGGCTTTAGATAATATCCTGAGCCATATCCCTGAGTTGTTTTGCAGATACTAAAACCCAACCAGGTAGAAAAAGTTAACTACATGCTGACCACAAGAATGTATAACCCAGACCTGCTGAAACCATAAGGCTGATGATTGAGATTCCTGAAAACATCACCCTGTTACCTCACCATCAACCAATCAGAGACTTGAGCACAAGCTGATCATACACCCCGAGACCCTCTCCCTCACACTGTTGTTGTTAAAAACCCTCCCCGTAAAGCAGCTGGAGAGTTCGGGTCTTTTCAGCATGAGTGGCTGGTTCTCCTTGCTTGGCCTGTAATAAACAATGTACTTTCTTTCACCAAACAAATGCCAGTAGACTGGCTTCACTGTGCTTTGCGGGAGTGGACCAGAGTTTGGTTGAGTAACAAGGTGGAATATCAGGTTTGAAAATAAACATGGGGAGACATCATCCTTTTGATGGTGCTGGGGTCATAAGAGTGGATAAACTCACTAGCAAAAGCGTGGAGAGAGACTATGGCACAGGCAGCCCCACACCCAGGGCAGCTAACACTCAGAGGATGGGATGAGGCGTTGGAACATCCGGAGGGCTGCTGGCCCCACCTGGACCATTACCTCATTCCAGACTGTGGCCACCTGTGTCTGCTCAGAGCTTGTCTCAGAATAAGCCTGTTCCTAACTTCAGTGTGGCCTCTGGTTTCTCCTTTCTACATATGGAGAGGCATTAGCCTATTACCTTGTCTTGGCTATGGGTAGAAAGACATTATTTCCTAGTAAAAAGATTTCCCAAGGAAACAACAGACCTGCTTCTCTGCTATAGGGTTTCTTAACCTCAGTTTGCTTGGGTTCACATGCCAGTTTAGCCACTCATCTTAACTGTGGTTAAGGCATTTAATTTCTCTGTGCCTCAGTTTCCTTACATTTAAAATAAGGATAATAAAAGTGTCAACTCCACTGGGTTCCTGTTAAGATTAAATGAGTTAATGTTTGTGAATCTCTTGGAACATCACCTGGCACAGTAGAAGTACTTTATGTGTTAGCCGTCTATCTGGTCTTCACCATTACCATAAACATCACCATCTTTATCATCAGTCTCCAGTCACTTTTAAGCTCCATGTTGTACTTTATGCTTTGGGGGAAAAGACCGCATGTCTAGACTTTGCCATTGGAATTCTCTCTTGCATTTTGGCCAATCGTGTCACCTTGTGTATTGAGAAGGAAAAAAAAATCCTTTGCCGCTTCTCTGGTTGTCAGGCTCAGCCAGGACTCAGGAAGGAAGATTTTTGCCTATGTTGCCCCAAGCCAAGCCTGGAAATGAGTTTTACTGTGACAAATTTCCGTGGTAATCCGCCCATTTTGTCTCAACCAACCTTCCTTGTAAAGAGCCCCCTAGACACGATTAGCTTATTCTCCAATCTGGCTTACCTGATCTTTCTCTTTCCATCTTGAACTACTTCTCATTCGTCAGAGATGGACAAGAGCAGGATAAAGGGCTCACTCTGATTCCCACCATATATATGGATGTTTGTCATGAAGAGTGTACAATAGGGCAAGAAACAGGCAAAAGGGACCATATTAGGGCTCCCAATAATACAAAAATTAAAATTTATAAAACATCATGCACTTTAGCACAAAGGTTCTTAGCTTTTTCTGCCGTTAAAGTCGCCTGTGGAGCTCTTAAAATTCTTGATGCACAGGCCACTTCCCAGACCAAGTACATCAGAGTCCCCTGGGGCAGGACCCTGATATCCCAGGCAGTGGAAGCCAGTGTGAGCACCTTGCTACCCAAAGTATAGTCTATGGATCAGAAGCCACTTGGCCACTTGTTAGAAAAGCAAAATCTGAAGCCCCACTCTCGACCTACTGAATCAGAATCTATATTTCAACAAGATTTCAGGTGACGAATATGCACTCTGAAGTGTTAAAAACATGGATTAACAACCTGGTACTCAAACATGGCTGCACTGTGGAATCACCTGGAGAGCTGGAAAATAATAATGATGCCTCGATTTACACAACTCACTCAGTCAGACCATCATGCAAGTCCTGGACCAATCACACTAAAAATTTACTTTAACTTCAACAATTATTGAATCAACAGTTGCTGATTACACATACATACAGACACACACACACACACACACACACACACACACAGGATTTTGTCCATTCCGCTATTTTATCACAAACTGGTTTGTTTTATAACATGAGTTGTCAAACTACAGCCCATGACCCAAATCCAGATTTTTGTATCTATATTCATAAGGGATATTGGTCGGTAGTATTGTTGGGATGCCTTTTTCTGAATCTGCTGTTAAGTATTACCTCAGGGAAATTGTTAGAACATGTTCCCTGTCGTATTTTTCAGAAAAGTGTGCAAAGAATAGGTATTAATTCTTCTTTAAATGCGTCATAGAGTTCACCTGTGACATCATTTGGGCCTGGGCTTTTGATTGTGGGAAGTTTTAAAATTACTATTTTAATCACTTCACCTAGTATAGGTCTATTCAGATATTCTAGTTCTTCTTGAGTCAGTTTCTGTAGTTTGTGTCTTCCTAGCGGTTTCTCCATTTCATCTAGGTGGCGTACCTAGCTCTGGGTCATAGTATTCCCTTATATGTAATTATCTAATGCAGATAAACTCCTGATTTTAATCATTTGTCTTCTCTTATTTCTTATTGTACAGTCTACCGAGAGGCTGCTGTTTGAGTTTATAAAGAACCTCCTTTGATTTTTTTTGATTATTTCTATTGCTTTTCTGTCTTACATTGCTTCTATTTCTGCTCTAATCTTTAATATTTCCTTACTTCTGCTTCCTTTGAGTGTAGTTGGCTGTCATCTTTTTTTTTTTTAATTTGGAAGATGATGTAATGTGACATCTTCTTTCTTTTATATAAGCATTTACAGCTATACATTTTTCTTTAACCACTGCATTTACTACATCCCATACATTTTGGTATACTGTGTTTCTTTTTCATCCTTCTCAAAGTATTTTGTAATTTCCCATGTAATCTCTTCCTTGACCCATTGGTTATTTACAAGTTTGCGGTTTAATTTCCACATATTTGTGAATTTCCTTATTGATGCACATTTCATATGATTTCATTTCCTTATTGATACACATATTTGTGTATTCTCTTATTGATTTCTAATTTTGTTCCATTTTGCTCAAAAAATATTACTTGCAAGAGTGTAATCCTCTTAAACTTATTGAGGCTTGTCCTAATATATTGTATCAACTGTATCTTGGAGCGTATCTCATAGGTGCTTGGGTAGAATGAGTATTCATCTGTTGTTGGGTGCAGTGTTCAATACATATTCGTTAGGTCTAGTTGGTTTATAGTTTTAGTAAAGTCTTCTACTTCTTTGTTGCTTTTCTTCCTAGTTATTCTACTAGGGAAAGTGGGAATCGAAGACTCCAACCATTATTTCTGACTTAGCTATGTCATCCTTCTACTGTGTCAGTTTTTGTTTCATGCATCTGAGACTCTTTAGTTATGTGTATGTTTGTTTATAATGTTATCTCTTCCTGATGATTTGGGCCTTTTATCATTATAAATTGTTTCCTTTTGCACATAGTAATCGTTTTTGTCTTAAAATATATATTTTTTCCTGAAATGAGTATAGCTACTCCCACTCTTTTGTTCAGTCTTTGCATGATATATCTTCCTTATTCTTTATATTTTCAGTTTGTATCTTTCAATATAATGTGTATCTCATGTCGACAGTATGTAATTGGCTCTCCTTTTTTATCCCTTGTGACAATATCTGTCTTTCGACTAGTGTTTATTTACTTTTAATATTATTATTGATATGGTTGATTTATGTCTGCCATATTGCTACAGGTTTTCTGTACATCTCATGTCTTTTTTGTTTCCCTGATCTTCCTCTACTCTATGTTTGTATGAAATAGATATTTCCCTATTTTACTTTTTTTTTTTTTGCGGTACGCGGGCCTCTCACTGTTGTGGCCTCTCCTGTTGCGGAGCACAGGCTCCAGACGCACAGGCTCAGTGGCCATGGCTCACGGGCCCAGCTGCTCCACGGCATGTGGGATCTTCCCGGACTGGGGCACGAACCCGTGTTCCCTGCATCGGCAGGCGGACTCTCAACCACTGCACCACCAGAGAAGCCCCCTATTTTACCTTTTTAATTCATTTGTTGGTTTGCTTTCTTATGTTTTAGTTATTGTTTAGTGAGTGCTCTAGGGATTACAATGTGTATCTTACCACAACCTATGTTTCACCTTAATACTAATACCTTCCAGTAAAACCCGGAAACTTTCTTCCAGCTTCCTTCCACTCCTTACACCTTCTTTGTGCTGCTACTCTCATAGACATCTATATATGGTACAAATCCAACAACAAAATGCTTTAATTATTTTAATTATGAATTCTCTTTAAAAACAACTAAAAAAAGGAGAAAAATATTTCTACAGTGTTTTATATTTAATTAACTTTATCTGTGGTCTTTCTTTCTTTGTGTGTATTCTACTTACTGCCCAGTGTTATTTCCTTTCAAATGGGGTAACTCTTGTGAACTTTTTTAAAAGACAAGGTTCTGAACTTCCCTGGCGGCGCAGTGGTTAAGAATCCGCCTGCCAATGCAGGAGACAGGGGTTCGAGCCCTGCTCCGGGAAGATCCCACATGCCGCGGAGCAACTAAGCCCTAGCACCACAACTACTGAAGCTCGTGTGCCTAGAGCCCGTGCTCCACAACAAGAGAAGCCACCACAATGAGAAGCCCGTGCACCAAAACGAAGAGCAGCCCCCGCTCGCCGCAACTAGAGAAAGCCCGTGCGCAGCAACTAAGACCCAATGCAGCCAAAAATACATAAATAAATAAATAATATTTTTTTTTAAAAAAAAGACAAGGTTCTTAGCAATGATTTCTGTCAGTCTTCATCTGGAATTGTTTTTACTTTGCCTTCAGTTTTAAATGATAATTTTGCTTACTAAAGTATTCTTGGTGGACAGGTTTTTCTTTCTTTTTTCCTTTCTGCCATTTGAATATCTCACAGCCTTCTGGCCTCCACTGTTTCTGTTGAGAAGACAGCTTAGGGTATATTGTGGCTCTCTTCTACGTCTCAAGTAATTTTTCCTTGCCGTTTTCAACATTTTCTCCTTGTCTCTGTTGGAAATTAAACTATGATGTATCCAGAGGGGGATCTCTGCGTTTTTCCTAACTAGATTTGGTTGATCAGCTTGGATGAGTGATGTTTATCAGCAGATTTGGGAAAATTTCATCCATTATTTCTTCAAATACTTTTTCTGCCCCTTTCTCTCTCTCCTCTTATTCTGGGACTCCAATTATGCATATGTTCACATGCTTGAGGATATTCTACTGGTCTCTGAATCTATGTTCATTTTTCATTCTTTATTTCTTTTTCTGTTCCTAAGATTATATGATCTCTAGTGATTTAACTTCAACTTCATTGATTTTTTTTCTTTGCCGGCTCAAATCTGCTGTGAAGACTCTGGTGAATGTTTTCATTTCAATTATTGTACTCGTGGAGCCCAAACTCTCAAGTTCGCTTCTTTTAAAATAACTGTATGACAATTTTTATCCTCTACTTGACAAATCATTTTATTCATACTGTCACTTTAATCTTTTTTTTTTTTTTTCTTGTGGTACGCGGACCTCTCACTGTTGTGGCCTCTCCCGTTGCGGAGCACAGGCTCCAGACGCACAGGCTCAGCGGCCATGGCTCACGGGCCCAGCCACTCCACAGCATGTGGGATCTTCCCGGACCAGGGCACGAACCCGTGTCCCCTGCATAGGCAGGCGGACTCTCAACCACTGCGCCACCAGGGAAACCCCATTTTAATCTTTAAATACGTTTCCCTTTAATTTTTTGGCATGTATTAATAAAAGCTGCTTTGACATCTTTGTCTTCTAGGTCTACTATCTAAGCCCTTTCAGGGAGTTTCTATTTACTGCTTTATTTCCTGTGTCTTTGTCAAAATGTCTTATCTATTTGCATATCTCACAATTTTTTCTAAAAAGTGAACATTTTAGATCCTGTACTGTAGCATCTACAACTTCTGCCTGGATTTCTTCTGTAGAGGCTGTCTCCCTTGTAGTGTGTGAATGCTGATGTATGCTCATTTCTTTATTCCTATCTTTATTTTCAAACCTGGCTACCTAGAGGTCACCCAAGTGTCAGTATACCTTAGTGGTCGGCTTTGATTGGTCAGATTTTGTGCTGAAACACCCTTAGTCAGCTGGTGCTGCCATAAGAAAATACCGTCGATCAGGTGGCTAAACAAAGCCACCGTTCTGGAGTTCTCACAGTTCTGGAGGCTGGTAGTTCCAAGATCAAGGTGCTGGCAAGGTAGGCCATTCTGAGGCTTTTCTCTAGGCTTGCAGATGGTGGTCCTTCTGCTATGTCCTCACATTGGGGAGAGGGAAAGTAAGGCTCTGGTGTTTATTCTTCTAAGGTCACTAAACCTATAGGATCAGGGCCCCACACTTACGATCTCATTTAACCTAACTGCCTCCATAAAGATCTTATCTCCAAATACAGTTACGTTGTGAGTTCCAGCTTCAACAAATGAATTTCGAGGGGACACAGACTTCTTGTCCATAATACAACCTGAGCCAAGGAGGAGTTCAGCCTTTCCTGATGGATGTATCTCATGAATTGGGGAAGGCACTCAAAGTTCAGGAAGTTTACCAGTCTGCCTTGGCTTTTACTTCCTGGGTATGCAAGGCCTCATGTTCAGCCAGCGACGGGTAGCTACCTGTGGCCTTGTCTGGTCCTTCCTGAGTGCACACAGCCTTCCAAAATGGCTGTGATATGTGGGAGCTTCTTAAGTGTAGGATAGCTGCCCTGTTGCCAGAAGTCTCTGTTAAATTTATGGCTGATTTTCCCATTTTTAGTTCACACCAACCCAGACTGCACCCCCAGGGTAGCTGTGATGTAGCTCTTCCCAAAGGGTTTGGCACAGAGATATGTACTGTTCTCAGTAACAGCCCTCAGCATAGATTTTTCCACATGTAAATGAAATCAACCCTCTCCATCATCCAGGCCATTGTGCCTCATGCCTCCTATACCTTAGCGGAACTACTATACCAGTCCTGGGGCGGGGAGGCAGAATAGGAGCAGCTTAGGCTACGAATGCCACAAATTCTCACTGTTATTCTTGCATAAACATTCTTCGTTTGTTGTATGCTTCTTATCAACTTCCAGAGTACTGAAATGGTTATCTCCAGTTTGTCGTTACTTTTTTGGAAGAGAACTGGCCGACTACCACGCTCGTTCATTTGAGCTCATTTAGCCACGCTCAAAGTCTGTGTTCTAGATGGCTACCATGATAAGGGTGGAAGGGTGGAAACAGTCATTGTGGGTTGACCATTGTTACCACATGCAAGTGCATCTAGGTGATTCCAGTTGGGATACTTCCACTTTCTGTTCTCCATTTATGTATTTCAACATGTCCCTTGGAAAACAAATACTTTAACAAAATTTGTTGGAAAGTACAGACTAAAAAATGATCAGGAAATGTCTGTAATGTGCCTTTCTCGGTCTTAGAGTTTATAAGGTTAAGAAATCTTCTAAACCCTTTACATTAACAGGGATTAAATGCTGGTGGCATTATATTTATGTCTGCACACTAGAAATATTTGTTAGAGTTATGTAATTTAATTATAGCTTATATTTACTTGTATAGAAAAATAAAAAGAATTCCCCATAAGTGTGTGTGTATGGCCTTTTAATTGCATAGGCTATCTTGGGTGTGCATCTTGATTGTGTGCAATATCTCTATAGATCACGCAGAAGAACTTTCTTTTGCTGAAGGCGAATGGAATGGGGTTAGATATGTTAAAGCATCACACTATATACTACTCAGGTACTTTTAGAAAAAAATAATTAGTTCTTCCTTGATATAGATATGGCCACATTTATCTTAAGTCCTCGATGCTGTTTTGTTACCTCTTCTTTTCATACAGCTAAGGGTCTCGGGGTTTATATTAGGTCAACTGGAGTTTTATTTATTTTTAGTTAGGCAGACAAAGACTGATAGTCCACAGACTGGATTTTGATCTCATTGCTGCTGTCCAACAGCAGAACGCCTGGGGGCATCCTCTTACAGTAATGAGCACAAGTACTGGTATCATTATTGCTATATTTAAACACCCATGGTTGGCAGAAATGTGCTAAAGTCTGGATATAACATCGTTAATCATGTCGTTGTCCCTGCCCAGGGCAACTGCTACTGAAAGGACACACTCACATGATGAGGAAGACAGCAGATGTGGTGGTTGAGAGCTGAAAGTCACTTCATTGCTGACCTAGAGAAAGAGGTTTAGGGTGTTGGCTATATTTTCTAAAGAGCATTTAGCAGATTTCATCTTATAGGTTAACTTTCCACATGGTTCTTTATTATATTTTTTATGCTTATAATAATAGCTCTTTTTAGTTTTCTTCACAGGAGAAAAAACAACTCAGTATTAAAAGGCAACTCAAGAGCTAATGAACTTCTTGAAGACATAAGACAGGGAATTATTGAGTGTGAATGCAAAGAAGACTGCACATTCGAAGAATCAAGACAAGTTTGAAAATAATGAAAAAAAACATAAGTAAATTTTCAATTTCTTTAAAATGTTTACAGATTTGCCTACCTTCATGGTGTGTATTTGAAATCTGCATTCCCAAATTGTGTGCGTTGCTATCAGTTAAAAACTATCCTCTCAGAGGACTCTGAATGTGGCACCTAAGAATACTGTGTGGGTGACAGACCTAGGTTCACTTCCCCTGTGTGCTGGTCTGTCTTTGAGAGCTCCATTTCCATAGGACCCTGCTGAGCTGAGATCGATCATCTCAGCAAGGTGGAAGCATGTTTTACACAAGGCTTTGTTCAGGAAAGTTACAGATACCATCATGACCATACCATGCTTGACCACAGACAAAGTGCAGAGGAAGCTAATAGATAGTGACACTGTATTAAAACATTTTACTTCTCCTACAAAGGAAAAGGCATATCAGAACGCCCCTCCCCACTCTGAGAAGACACCTCTCCACCGCTCTTTACTCTAGACCAATTGCTGTTCAAGGTGAACAGGGATGGGAAAGCAGAAGGCACTGGTGCAAATTCTATGGAACTGCTCCACACTTGCAAATGACATTACCAGAGGCACCTTTATAGAAAGATCCATTCCTGTGCACCAAACACAAGAATAACACTATATACGAAACAAGTGATGTCAGATGTGCTAAAGATATTCAAATACATCTTGATTCTCACTCTCACACTGCTTCAGATGATTGTGTGCGTGTGTGTGTAGGTCAATGTGTGTGTGTGTGTGTGTGTGTGTATTTTAACATAACTGGCTTTGTCTTAAAGTAGCCATATTCCTAGACCAATCACGAGCTATGAAATCCTCTAAGTAGAATAAAGTGCTGTTCTTAGTCGTGACCTACATGCTATTTAGAACCTTCACTACCTATGCCAAATGTCACAGACTGTTTGCAGTACAATTTTGCTCATGTTTTTAAAACATAAACAAAATCTGGTTGTTCATATTGTGTTTTTTTCAAGGAAAATATATTGCAGATATTCTAGAGTTTTCACAAAGCTAATGACTTTTCATCCTACTTTATCATTTTTGTTTAAAGGAAAGGAAATCCTCCTTTGAAATGCACTGGGCTGAAAGTACTTGATACCAGTGAACAATATTATTTTTAAGTTAAAAATTTTAAATGGACGTGTAAGAATACTACAAACAATGCCATTTTCTAGTACCTGCCAATTGCATTTTGTCACATTGGCTTTATTTTCTCTCCCCTGTAGGCGCGTGCGCACGCGCGCGCACACACACACACACACACACACACACACACACACACTGTTTCTATCATTTCAGAGAAAGTTGGATATACTGTGCCTCTCTACTCCTGAACACTTCACTGTGTATTTCCTAAAAAATAAAAAGTAAATAGTTTACTCACGCACTATTAATGATCAAAATCAGGAAATTTAACATTGATTAATATTATCTAATATCCCTATTTGAACTCAAGAATCATTCCAATAATGTCCTTTGGAGCATTTTTATTTCACTCCAAGATCTAATTCTGACATCAACTGACGAGCTCTCACAGTGAAGATCCATTTGCAGCTTCCAGTGCTGGCTGAATAAGCCGCAACTTTTCAGGCTTCTGTGAGTAGCTCCTGGAGAAGAAAAAGAAAGTTCTGGAGGACAGAGGAGGCACTGGAGTGAGAGAGAAGGAGGGGCACCTTGCAACCAAGGACAGTGTCACCAAACAAGGAAAGAAAATTAAGCCTGTCCCTCTCCCAACTCTTCACATCGCTCAAAAATTTAAGGAACTAAAATCCAAACCGAAACTCACGGGAAAACCCAGGTAAAGTGGAGTAGAACAGGCAGAAACGGGGGCACTCAGAGGTAAACTCAGGCACATTCCTCCTTGAGAGAGAAGTGGGGAAGGCAGACAGAACCCACAGCATCCTGGTGGGAGTTGGGGCGCTTTTGCTTGTGTCTTTTTTAACGCGGGTGTGGAAGGCGTTGCATTTTCAACACAGCCACATGGTTCTCGCCTTAAATGATAACAATTACCCAAAATAGCATACGTGTTACTCCAGAGCCCAAGGAATGGCCACGGGAGGAGAGGGCGTGGGACATTGCACTGGGTTTGGCGACCGGGATTGGGGAGAGGTGAGGGGTGGAGATCAGGGAGTTGGCTGGAGCCGGAGGATCCGCGAAGGGCCAGGATGGAGGGGGCGGACTAGGGTGGGGGACACAGGAGAGGCGGGTAGAGGCAGTAGCTGTCCAGACAGCGGGGCGCGGGGCGGTCCGGGGCGGGAGGCAGGGGTCGCGGCGCGCCGGGCCCTCACCGCTGCTGAGTGTGGACTCGCAGTGCCAGATGTCCAAGCTGGCGGGTTTCCGGCAGGACTCCCACAGGGACAGGTAGTACTGGTGGTCGGCCGTGACCCAGGCCGGGCTCAGCACGGCCCGCAGGTCCAGACACAGTGCCAGGAAGATGCACACCAGCCCGACCAGCTTCAGCGGGGTCAGCACCGACACGCGCACCTCCTCCATGCCGCTGCCCGCCGAAGCCATGTCCCGGGTGCCGCAGCCGGCCCGCCCCGACGGAGACTAGGATGCCAGGCGGGTCCGGAGAGCCGGGAGCCCGACCTCCCATGGAGGGAAGCAGCCGAGCCGCCACGCGCGGGGACTCACTCCCTCGGGGATCCGTGCGCTTTCCGCCGCGCCACGAAGGTGTATCTGCGGGGCGGCCGGCCGGGGACCGGGTCGTTCCCGCCGTGAACCTTCGCCGCCGACCCCGCGCAGCGTTCTGCCCGCGCTCGCTCCGCCCCGGCCCCACCCCGGCTGCTGGAGGCGTTGCCCACCGGGGAGGGTCTGCAGTTCTGCATCCTGACGGCTCAGGGTCCAGCTCTGGCTCCTGACTGGAGAGGCTCATGCCTGCCCCGCCCCTACCCCTTGCTCCTGGAAGTGGTCCCCGTCTCGTGTATCTCAAATGAGTGGATTTGTAAAACTACTTTGGCTTAGTTCACTTGGCATAATATTTTCAAGGCTCATCCAATTTGTAGCATGCATCACAATTTAATTTCTTTTTAAGGCTGAGAAATATTCCATTGAGTGTGTGATACACATATGTCACGTTTTGTTAAACCATTCACCTGTCAGTGGACATTTGGGCTGTTTCCACGTTTCGGCTCTTGTGAATCTTGCTGCTTCGAACACTGGTTTACAAGTATCTGATCAAATCCTGATTTTTACCTGCTTTGGGTATATACTCAGAAGTGTAAAGCTTCCATCATATGGAAATTCCGTTTCTAATGTTTTGAAATATTACACTGTTTTCCATAGCGATTACACCATTTTACTTTCACTCCAGCAAGGGTTCCTATTTCTCCACATCCTCACCTACACTTATTATCTTTTTTTTCCTCCCTCCCTCCCTCCCTCCCTAATGCATGGGAAGTGGTATCTGGTAGTTTAACATCCATTTCCCTTATGATTAGTGCTGTTGAACATTTTTTCATGTGCTCATTGGCCCTTTGTTTACCTTCTTTGGTGAAACGTCTATTCACCTTCTTCTCCCGTTTTTAACTTGGGTATTTTTGTTGATTTCGTTATTGTTGTTGTTGAGTTTTAGGTGTTCTGTATATATTCTGGATATGCATCACTTATTAGATATATGATTTGAAAATATTTTCTCCCATTTTATGGGTTGCCTTTTCACTCTCTTAATACTGTCCTTTGATGACGACAGCTTTAAATTTTGATGAAAAGCAATTTATCTACTTTTTCATTTGTTCCCAGAGCTTTCGGCATCTTATCCAAGAAATCATTGCCAAAGCTGCTTTCATGAAGCTTCCCCCTATATATTCTTCTGAGTTTTATAGTTTTAGCTCTTACATTTAGGTCTTTGAATCGTTTTGAGTTATTTTTTTATATGACGTAAGGTATAGGTCCAGCTTCATTCTTTTGCACGTGAATATCCAGTTTTCTGAGCACTGTTTGTCGAAAAGATTGCTTTTCCCCAGAAAAATATAGTTTTGAATTACTAATCTTGACGACTTGCGAAGTCATGAGGAAGGGGTTCTACATAATAAAGAGGAAAGTCTTCACACCTTGCTTTTCTCATCAGAATCCACATCTGTCCTCTCTTCTCTGTCAGTGCCATCCCTTCCTCCACTCTCCATCTGCTCATTCAGTGGATTCCATCCCTAAGGCTCTAAATCCTTGCTACTCAAAGTAAGGTCCACAGACACCAGGAGTACTGGCATCCTTGGGGAGTTTGCTAGAAATGCGGAATCCCTGGCGGGACCCCAGACCAACTGAATCAGAATCTGTACTTTAATGGGATACGTAGTGATTCATGCACAAGGTAAAGTTTGAGAAGGACTGATCTACAGAATCTTCTCAGGTCTCTCCAGCTTCAACTTGTACTAAAAGAAGCCAATTCAAAGCAGTTGCTAACAGAATAAAAATTCACCATTTTGTACCCTACTCTTCAACACATTACCTGGTGACCAGGAGAAAGGTGTTTATTTCATGTCAACTTATCAGCACGCTCTATTGCCACTGACTTGGTCCAGTTGGAAATGGTGAGTCAGCTTTGTTTGTTTTATCTGGCATCAGTGTATTCTAGACTCAGTGGTTCTCAGCCACCTTGCTTTATTATGTTCCCACTTCTCAGAGCTGTTATTCTCATTGCAGCTCATGCATCTGGTGATGGGTAACTGATGGATAAAGATAAATAATGATCCCTTCCGAGGGCACTTCAAATACCCACCCTTAAGATTCTGAGCGAGGTTGGACTTCCAGAATGGTGGTGTACGGAATTTGGGGAAATCTTCTCCTTGGAGATATGTCTGTTGAGCTGGTGAAATTGGCATAGACACACATTTAAAGTCTTTCATGGACAACCATGCATCAAAGGGCATACAACAAAGAGAAAAGCATTTATTTAACAAAACCTATGAAAACTACGTAAGAATAGTGGGAAGCCATGGCATTCAAGCTAGAGACGGTACCCAGGCCCCAGCAGTTCTGCCTTGCATAAGAGCTGTTCCAGTAGACTCAGCACCTGAGGGCCGCTCCCATCTCCCCAATTTATTGGGTGGAAGAGCTATTCTGAATGGAATCTAGAGAACTGGACAAGGGAGAGAGAATTAGGATGAAAGACAGTTTGATTTTGATAAAATTTATAAAGGTTCAATTTATATGAATAGTTGGTAGGTCATGTAAAAAATAAAAGAGGAATAAGCATTATTGATCATTAGAATTGACAATTAAGACTGAAAGACAAGAGGATAACCCTTGTAGAGAGCAGTTTTTCGTGCCTGGCATAGAATCACAGTGATGAAGAGCAGAGTCTTTTTTTTTTTTTAAACTATTGCCTTGGAGTACAAAAAGGGAAGCTGGAGTTTCTTATACCTCAGTATCTTTACTTGACAAGCTGTCACAAATTTTAATAAAGTAAGAAGGATAAAGTGAATCATGATCACATTCAGATATTTTCTCCCCTCAATATATTCTTTTTGGTGCCTACTGAAATAAATTTTTTAATGGTTTGAATGTTTTTACCAATTCACTGCCATTTTTGTTTCAGTCTTGGAACACTCATTTGGTCATATGTTTTAAGATTTAGTAATGTGCCTCCTAGGGGGCCACATCGTCTTCCATAAACTGAATTGATTGGCACCCCTAATACTAATGATTGTCCTGGAATATGTTTTTTTTTATTTTTTATATCGGAGACAAGCTTCATCTGAAGAGAAAGAAGCAAAATGCGCACACAGAAAAACCAAGCTTGGTTTCATTTACTGTTCCAGTTTCTGAGTTCACTGTAAAATATTGTATGAGAAAATAAATAGATAAAAGTTTTCCTTTAAAATACTTTATAAAATACTTTAAGTTATTCCATGCTTCTTAATTCTACATTCATTTATGATGTATTTTAAATTCCTAGTCTTTTCTAATTTCATTTATTTAATGTTTATTCCTAAGCCCCTCTATGAAACGGAGAGGGAGGGAGGGAGGAGGGAGGGAGAGGAAGAGGTAGAGGAAAACAACAGAAATTTTAAAAAGGCACTTTAAAATAAAGTATACATGATTACTTTTTCTTATTTAAAACTTGCTCTTTTTCTTGCTTTTTGTTTGTTTGTTTCTCTCATATATAGTCTCTCACCTGATCCACTTACAAACTGTTTTGGGAATAAGAAAGCAATGACTCACATTTTCTGAAAACATACACACACACACACACCTCATTCAATCCATTTTTCCCTGATGTCAGGAATTTCTTTCTCTCCACCATGAGACTTAATCTTTCAGACTCCGCCATCTTTACCAAAAATCACATACTAGGTTCACATTTTGTAGAGCACGATCTCAATAATAAAACAAACAAACCTGTGTAATATGAGTACTATATTAACCAGGGTTGAGTGAAGACATCTGGCATGCAGGATTTTTTTAAACTTTAATTTGTTATAATCAGTTTTAAAATGTCATTTGTCTTGGCCAACTGCTGTGTGGTAAAAATAATCTTGTTTTACAGAAGGAGCCTTTCAATTTGCATTGATTAAAATAAGGACCTTAGACTTGTGTGGTCTAGAGAGAACCCTGTGTTCTGTAATATATGCAGAGGTCGTGAAATGCACTAGAAATGTGCATTTCCTCTCCCTTTTCCTCTACCACCCCCCAAGGAATCCCAAGAGATTTCCTCATCTAGGATAGCCCTTCCATGGGTAACTCCGCTCTCACTATTATACAAGGAATTAACCGAAGTCCTGGGAGACTGAGAGATCGTAAGTGTCAGGCCGCCCGTGCTTTCTAGTTCAGATTTCTTTTGTACAGAAGAACTTTATATCGTATTTAATGTATCATGAGCTCATTTAACAAACCTATGTCTGTTCACCCAGTTCACCTAATGAACAAGTGCTCTCCACTGTCTCTGTACAGCAAGCCAGCTGATGTGATGGGCATACTCAAGACTCAGCACTGGTAGGCTGCTCTGTTGTAGGCCCTCGCCCACAGGGACATGAAAGTTTTCCAAGAATAATCTGTGTTTTTTATGAGATTCCTTATACTACTTGACATGTTCTGATAACTGTATAATTTAATTAATAGTTGAAAGCAATACAAACTATATAAGAGAGAGTAGCTAGTATGAAAACTAGGTTGTGTACTTTGGTGTGATTCCATAAAGGTGAGAAGAAACATCGTCAAAATAAATGTGGGAAGAGCAATGTTAAAACTTATAAATAATCTGAAAAAAATCTAGGTGGAGTCTAAATCCAGGTTGACTTCTTAGTATCTTGAGATTATTTTCTAATTAAAACTCATCAAACAGACAATCTGAACAGGCCTACATCTATTAAGGAAATAGAATCAATCATTAATCACCTTCCAAGACAGAATGTCCCAGGTCCAAATGGGTTCACTGATGAATTCTACCAATTTATTTGAGGACCAAATTATATCAATTCTACCACAATCTCTCCCGAAGTTAGAAGCTAAGGGGATACTTCCTAACTCATTCTATGAGGCCGGCATTATCCTAATGCCAGAATCAGACAAGGACATTACAAGAAAACAACAGATCGGGCTTCCCTGGTGGCGCAGTGGTTGAGAATCCGGCTGCCAATGCAGGGGACACGGATTCGAGCCCTGGTCTGGGAAGATCGCACATGCTGTGGAGCAACTATGCCCGTGCACCACAACTACTGAGCCTGCGCTCTAGAGCCCGCGAGCCACAACTACTGAAGCCTGCGCACCTAGAGCCGGTGCTTTGCAACAAGAGAAGCCACCGCAATAAGTCCACACACCACAACGAAGAGTAGCCCCCGCTCGCCGCAACTAGAGAAAGCCCGTGTGCAGCAATGAAGACCCAACGTAGCCAAAAAGAAATTAAAAAAAGAACAAACGAGAAAACAACAGACCAACATCTCTCATAAGCATACATGCAAAAATCCTCAACAAATTTAGCAGATTGAATTCCACAGTATATTAAAAAATTACACATCAAAAAAAAAAATTACACATCAAGACCAATTTGTTTTAGGCAGGCCCTTAAAGGGAGTTGTGTCCAAATCACTGTAAATATTGTAAATAATGTCCTCTACTCTAGAGAAACAGCTCCTCAGCAAAGTCCACCTCTTAAGCAAACCACCAACCCTAAAATAAATTTATTTCACAATCACATTTTTTATTATGAAAAACTGCACACTTATAAAAAGGCATATACCAGGTGAAACAATGACAATTAAAGGAGTGCTCATGTACCCGGCACCAAATTCAGAAGAGAGTATTATCAGTAGCTCAGAGTCCCCTGTCCGCTCCTCCCTGACCTCCCCTTCCTCTCTTCAGTCTAGAAGTACTCACGGTCCAAATGCATATTATTTATTCTCTTGCTTTTACCTTATATGTTGAACACATAAACAATTCGTTTTTCAATTTTGCCTCATTTAGTGGTACATGAATATAATCCTAGAGCATGTCTTTTTCTGTCACTCTTTTTTGAACTGCATAGTGACGCATGCAGCTGCTGTGCATTAATTTTTTCCTGTTGTATAATATCCCAGTGCATATTCCCCCAATGAATAAATTAGTCCATTCTCCCACATAAGGCCTTTTGGGCTGATTGCATTTTTTTGCCTTTAGGAGCGATGCTGCTCAGGACATTCTGTAAGCATTGCTTAGTGCACGTGTATAAGCCTTACTTACTAAACAATGAACTGTGGGTCATCAACTGTGCTCTTGTTTGTTTCAGTGGACATACCAAACTGTTCTCCAATTTAGACTTCTGCCGGCGCTATGTGCAATAGAGTTTGGGTTGCTTCATCCCTTCACTTGGTATTTTCCAAATGTTTAATTTTTACAGGTTTTTTTTTTAATATTTAGCCTCTATCCTGGCATACTGTGACTAGCAGACTGTCAGAACAGTGATGTTGTAACATCATCCTATTTCTATTTACTAAGCGGAGCTGTTATTTTGGTCTTATTCCACTTTTAGAGCATTACTTTCAACCTAGAAAGTGACAGCGAGTGATTCTGTGTGGAAATACCAAATTATCTGATGCTAATACAGCCTGTTAAATTGAACAATCCTAGCTGAAGGGACCACTGCCAGAAGATAGCATAAATATACTACACGGGAGTGAGAATAACTAGTTAGAGACACTTTCCTGGTTAAGGATTATAGAGAGCAGAGGGCTTGAAAATTATAGTGCACAATCCAGTTTTAAAGTTTCTCTACCTCACTTATATTCGCACAGAGCACTTTTGTATTCTAAAGGCTGGATGTCTTACGTAACATTCAAATATGTTATTTTCATCTACATTAATACCTATAAGTAGAATTTTTAAAAGGTGAAAATGTGTTTCACTCTGGTCTGGAAAAAATAACATCTTTATTTCAGTTGATTTTTTTCCATATGAAATAACTATTTTACTGCCACTTTAATGTAAAGAAACATTCATAAATATGCTACTAACATTTAAGGGCTTTTCTATAATAATTTATTACAGAAATGTTTTTATCACATTCAAGAGCCATGCAAATAATCTTTGCAGTGCCTTTTTATACATGCTTTATAACAGGTCCACAGCACAGTATTGGAACCTGCTTCAAGCATGGAGAAGGTAAAAAAAAATTAAAAATTAAATTAAGACTCCTATGACTGACTTAGAATCCGTGTTCTCATTATTCAAGTTTCTTCAATCATTTAGAAATGTCACCTCAGTTTAAAATGCAACGTCCATTTCTTTTTCAGATTTGCCCTTGAGTAGGGAGAGAACAAATAAATCTACAGCACTCAACCTGGAGTGAGTGGCAGACAGAGAATTGTTAGCTGCAGTGGTAAGAAAAGTGCTAGCGCATTACCTGTCGCTGAAACCCAGAATGTTCTGGTACTAATTTTAGACAGATTTTTAATTAAGAGATGCAGTACGATCGAGTTTATGACAGATTTCTTTTCTGGTCAACGTTTCAATTTAATTTACTGATACTAAACCTTGCTTAGAAATGAATGTCACTTTTCATCAGAAAACTCGAAAATGCTGACCACATGTGGCAATTTCCTCCTCTTTAGATGGAAATTTAATCTCAGTTCTGCCATTGCAGATCCATGGACCCTAAGGACCACTTCCAGAAACTGTGATGAGGAGAGAACTGCCCCCTGGCCTCTCCTGGAGGTAAGGAGTCAGGCAATCGTGGCTCACTTGGGTGGGGTGGGGGGATTCCTTAGAGGTTGGATCCTCCTTAGCCACTGGTCACAAATGAGATTTAAGGATTTTAAGAATGTATTTTTATTGTAGATCCTCTTCTGCCTCCTGCCCTTCATCTGCATTTTTTTAGGGATAGTGGCTAAATTCGTGAACATGTACCACATTCAAATAAAACAGGAAAATACATTGGATACACAGATCTTCCTCAATTTATTATGGGGTTCCATCCCGGTAAACCCGTGATGAGTTGAATATATTGTAAGTAAAAATGTATGGAA
Source organism: Phocoena sinus (assembly GCF_008692025.1). Taxonomy (NCBI): domain Eukaryota; kingdom Metazoa; phylum Chordata; class Mammalia; order Artiodactyla; family Phocoenidae; genus Phocoena; species Phocoena sinus. The sequence goes on along the minus strand of NC_045784.1, from coordinate 32,967,418 downwards.
TACACCTAACTACCAAAATGAACATCATAGCTTAGTGTAGCCCTCCTTAAACACACCAGAACACCCACATGAGCCTACGGGTGGGGAAAGTCTTCTAACACAAAGCCCGTTTATAAGAAAGTGTTAAATATCTCATGATATTTACTGAACACTGAACTGAAGGTGAAAAACAGAATGGTTGTGTGGGTACAGCATGATTTAAGTGTATCGGTTGTTTGCCCTCGTGATGCCACGGCTGACTGGGAGCTGCTGGGGCCCAGCGTCACAAGAGAGGACCAGAGGGCAGATCTCTAGCCTGGGACAAGATCAAAATTCAAAATTTGAAGTACGGTTGGTTTCTACTGAATGTGTGTTGCTTTAGCACCATCTTAAAGTCAAAAAATCCTAAGTCAAACCATCATAAGTTGGGCACCGCCTATATGTTCAGGGAAAACAAACCAAAAAGTAAGGAAACTCCTACAGTGTTACAGTGAACACTGGTCCAAAATTTGACAAAAGCCATTTCGCATGTAAAAGACGTTTTGAACTCTATAGTTGTTGTGTTGTAAATAGGAGAGAGCTGTCCAGCCAATGTCTCCAGCCCTCATGCCTTCTCCCTTGGTTTTCTCCTTAACCTTCGTCTTTCTCTCTTCACCACACTCCTCCCTGCCTCTATCTCCTCTTCTCTCCCCTTTATCATACTTGCTGCTGCAGGATCCTTTTCCTCAACTTAAGTCTGTCCTTCCTTACATTAGCAAGTCTCATCCAGAACTCTCAGTACACATGTCTGTGGACATGCTACATGGTGTTGGATGAAAAGAGGAATCTATGATCAAATACATCTGAAAAATACAGAGATGAACCCAGTGAAGTGTTTCTCCACTTCCTATAACCTTTCGTATCCCCCAAACTCAGTGTGAATTTGCAAATTAGAAGTGCTTCCCAACTTATTTGTCCCATGACATTTTCTCAAGAGTTGCTTTCCTGTGTTTTGCATATGAGTTACTTTTCTTCGGGTGTGCAGCAATGTGATGGAACTACTGGCCATCCCTTACTCTTGATTTCCCTTGCAGAAGATTGACTAGCACAGTCAGTCACTGGAAAGCAATTTTTATCACCAAAAAACAGCTGCACTTTTCTCTTGATTAGCAGCCCTGCTACAAGTTTATCAGCAGAAATAGATCATCCATAAGCACGCGAATATTGTCTCTTCTGTGTTACTCTATTAGAACATAGATAACATATGTCACAGATCATCAACGTTGTGCTAGACAAACATTCTGACATCCCAGGTGGATAAATGATCAGTGAAGCTGTTCGTGCTGCCTCTTGTTTCTGTGATTTTCCTCTTTTGAGAACTGGACCTTCAGTTTTCCTCATTTCTGCATGAATCTTTGTGTCTTAGAGGATACACATTTGCCTGTGATCTGTGCAAAGAACGGCATCATGCCTATTATGTATCAGTATCACAAACAGATGACTCCTAATTTCTATACGTGTTCTGTGACCCACACAAAAAGCCATGTCTATCTGAAAAAATAAGTCAAAGGACATTCAATTGAACCAGATAATTGTGTTTGCTGCTTTAAATTATGTACTTCTATGTGATAAAAACTGGTACTCCAGTTTTGATTTTTTCCCCAGCTTCACTGAGATATAGTTGACATATAACATTGTACATGTTACCAAACATCACCTGTTGCAGATGCAAAACCAGTCTATTGACATTGGGTTGTGGTGAAGGATAGTACAGGGTTTATTTGCAAGGCAGCAAACAAGCAGAATAGGCACCTAAATCTCAAAAGACCTGAACTCCCCAATGGCTTTTAGGTAAGAGTTTTTAAAGGCAACTTAAGGGGTTAAGAGTTGCCAGGATACCTGATCAGCTCATGGACGTTCTTCTGATTGGTTGGTGGGAAGGTGGGAAGGTGATATTTCAGGATTCTCAATCATCAGCCTTCTGGTTCCAACCATTCTGGGGTCTGTGTGCTTGTGGTCAGCTTGTAGTCAACAACCTTTACCTGGTGGGGATCTTAGTTTCTGCAAAACTCAGGGATATGCATCAGCTTGTTATCTGTATCACCCGAGGAGGAACTAGGAGTCCTGTGACTCTCTCTTATGGTGGAAGTGTTGTTTAAGCTATCATTACTTTTCTTGCTAGACTGCTTTTCCTTTCTTTTTTTTTTTTTTTTTTTTTTTTTTGGTATTCCCTCATTTCTCTAATTAGTAACTGTTTGAGTCTGCTCTTTGGAACCTGGGGAAGGCCTAGGAGACTAAAGCTTTTTCTACAAACAAGAAGCTGGAGACACAGAGGGGTTTCTACCCAGAAAGGCCCCACAGGGTCCTACTTGGTTTCATAAAGTTAAGGGGTACAACATGTTAATTTGATACACTTACATTTTGTAAGATGATTAATACCAAAGCATTAGCTAATAGCTCCATCCTGTCACATAATTGCCTTTTTTTGTGTGTGGTGAGAATATTTAAGATCTATTTTCCTAACTACTTTAAAGTATATAATACAACATTTCTAAGTATAATCACCATGTCATGAATTAGATCACCATGTTACCAAAGCAGGCTTGTTTGTCCGACACACAGCAAGCCAAATGCTGAGATGCCAAGGTTTGTAGCCCAGAAAGAGTTTATTCCCAAGGCAGGCAAGCAAGGAGACAGGAGAATAAGTCTCAGATGAACCTTCCTGAATTGAGGGGCTTCAACTATTTGTGGGATAAAGACAGGTGGTCTTAGGCATGGAAAAGGGGATTGGAGGTAGGGAAAAGGTGAGGTAATCGGTATTCTGTGCAGGCATATCTGGATTACATACTTCTTCATGATACGTGTTAAAAAATGGAGGCACTTAGCATGATCTGAGGGTGGAGTTTTCAGCCCTCAGATGTCACAAGTTTGTTCATCGGACACCTGCACAGGCCCAGTTTTGGGGTCAATGGTCCCAACCAGTCTTAGCCATCTTAAACTGGACAGGAGCTGACTCCAAGTTCCTGGAAAACAACTCAAGCCTCCATATTATTTTAGTGACCTGTAAGTCAGAGGCATTATCTCAGTGTCTATTAAGGTAATCAGAGAACACATCTGCATTTTTTGTAGAGCGGCCTGGATGCTGATGAGCCTCAAATTCGTTTGGGTTGTCTCTACCTGTGTAGTTTCAATGACGACAGCTCTCCTTGCCCCCGGTTGAGGTCCAAAGAAGAGATACTTCGGCGGTCCTGGACATGAAATCGTACAAGTCTGATAACAGTTCCCCTTGTTTGGAGTTTGTCATAAGTACCTAACTGTTTAGTCAGAGGAGCCTGATGCCTGACCGCATTCAACAAGATGGGGAAGTGTCTGAAGTTTGGGTTCATTTCTTCACTGTGCTATCCTGCCCACCTGCTGGCACTTGGAGGATGCTGGAGACTCGGGGTTCGTTTCCTCTTTCAGTTTCCAAGCCCTACAGGTACTGTCAGTCTGGCAAGTGAGGCTAGTTTTCTGCTTCCTAAGCTGGGTGATCTTGTTGGAACAGAACTGTACGCTCCAACCAAAAAGAAAAGAAATCTGGTCAAGAAATCTGGTGATATATATTGCCTAGGCTATGGGAAGCCTGGAGGGTATACAATTAAAGAAAGGAAAAAACAACTAAAGCAGGCTTAATTAGTAAAGGGAGGGTTAAAGTAAAGTAAAGTAAAGGGTTCCAAACAGAAGGGTTTTTAATGAACTGTTCCCTGATCTGCTGTTCTGTAAGACACACTCAATCACTTCTGTTAAGGCGCCAGCTTCTGTTAACCCTATGGAGTATGTTATCATTCACAGCTTGTTCATCTTATAACTGGAAGCTTGTACCCTTTGACCAATATCATCCCAGTTCCCCCACCCTCCAATTTCAATTTAAAACAAGTTTAGGGAGCATATATATTCATGTTGGGAGCAGAATGATACAAAATTACTATAGTTCTTCCTCCTAAAGCTTAATGTACTTTGTTTGCTCAGAGGAAGAATGCATGGGGAAGCAGCATGATAGATGGAATGGTAACAGATTTGCGGTTCATACATATCAGGTGAAACTCTCCAGCAGGCCCACTCAGTAGCTGTATGGCTTTGAACAAGACAGTTAACACTTCTGAACCTCAGTTCTCCATCTGTAAAATGGGCTCAATAGTAACACTTTGTCAGGGTTAGAGATATTGTATATAAAATGCCCAACACATAGTAGGTTCTCAATAAATGATAGCTATTTTATTACTGTGAAATAAATTTCATATTTTATGAGAAGACAAGAAAAACTTAAGCAAAATAAAATATCTTCTTTGCCCTTTGGCCTCTTCTCTCACCCCACTGTGCATTGTGTATCTGCATTATGCATCAACCAGACCTCCCCCATAGGCAGAAATAACTGTGCCTTGACTTCTAACGGTTGGAACAATTCTCAGAGCTTTCTGAGAGGCTATTCCCAGCTTATAATTCTCAAATGTGGCTCAAATAAAATTTTCCATTTCTTTCTTAGATTGACTGATTAACTTTTCATAGATAGTACCTACATCTATGTCTATTTAGCTTCTTATCTATCTATTCATTTATATAGAAAGAAAGAAAGAAAGAAAGAAAAAGAAAGAAAGAAAGAAAGAAAGGAAGGAAGAAAGGAAGGAAGGAAGGAAAGAAGGAAGGAAGGAAGGAAGGAGGGAGGGAGGGAGGGAGGAAAGGAAGGATGGGAGGGAGGGAGGGAGGGAGGGAGAGAGGGAGAGAGGGAGGAAGGAAGGAAGGGAGGAAGGAAGGAAGGAAGGAAAAAAGGAGTGAAAGAAATAGAAGCCTAAGTTGTGTTGACTTTATAAAGTGCACATCGGGGCTTCCCTGGTGGCGCAGTGGTTGAGAGTCCGCCTGCCGATGCAGCGGACACGGGTTCGTGCCCCGCTCCGGGAAGATCCCAAATGCCGCGGAGCGGCTGGGCCCGTGAGCCATGGCCACTGAGCCTGCGCGTCCGGAGCCTGTGCTCCGCAATGGGAGAGGCCACAACAGTGAGAGGCCTCCGTACCGCAAAAAAAAAAGTGCACATGTGAGACTTGGGAGTGAAGTTTTATTTGGGGCAAAATGAGCACTGTAGCTTGGGAGACAGCGTTTCAAATAGAGAGTATCTGTATCAGAATTCCAGAACGGTGGCTTTGTTTAGCCACCTGGTTGATGGTATTTTCTTATGGCAGCGCCAGCCGACTAAGGGTGTTTCAGCACAAAATCTGACCAATCAAGGCTGACCACTAAGGTATACTGACACTTTGGTGACCTCTAGGTAGCCAGGTTTGAAAACAGGAATAAAGAAATGAGCATACATCAGCATTCACACACTACAAGGGAGACAGCCTCTACAGAAGAAATCCAGGCAGAAGTTACAGGATCTAAAATGTTCACATTTTAGAAAAAATTGTGAGATATGCAAATAGATAAGACATTTTGACAAAGACACAGGAAATAAAGCAGTAAATAGAAACTCCCTGAAAGGGCTTAGATAGTAGACCTAGATGACAAAGATGTCAAAGCAGCTTTTATTAATACATGCCAAAAAATTAAAGGGAAACGTATTTAAAGATTAAAATTACAGTATGAATAAATGATTTGCCAAGTAGAGGATAAAAATTAAGTCATACAGTCATTTTAAAAGAAACAAACTTGAAATTTTGGGCTCCAAGAGTACAATAATTGAAATGAAAACATTCACCAGTCTTCACAGCAGATTTGAGCTGGCAAAGAAAAAAAAAATCAATGAGGTTGAAGTTAAGTCACTAGAGATCATATAATCCTAGGAAGAGAAAAAGAAATAAACAATGAAAAATGAACATAGATTCAGAGACTAGTAGAACATCCTCAAGCATGTGAACATATGCATAATTGGAGTCCCAGAATAAGAGGAGAGAGAGAAAGGGGCAGAAAAAGTATCTGAAGAAATAATGGATGAAATTTTCCCAAATCTGCTGATAAACATCACTCATCCAAGCTGATCAACCAAATCCAGTTAGGAAAAATGCAGAGATCCCCCTCTGGATACATCATAGTTTAATTTCCAACACAGAGACAAGGAGAAAATATTGAAAACGGCAAGGAAAAATTACTTGAGACGTAGAAGAGAGCCACAATATACCCTAAGCTGTCTTCTCAACAGAAACAGTGGAGGCCAGAAGGCTGTGAGATATTCAAACGGCAGAAAGGAAAAAAGAAAGAAAAAACTGTCCACCAAGAATACTTTAGTAAGCAAAATTATCGTTTAAATATGAAGGCAAAATAAAAACAATTCCAGATGAATGAAGACTGACAGAAATCATTGCTAAGAACCTTGTCTTTTTTTTTTCCATCAAAGCCTGGGCGAGGCAGGATGACTTTGCCCTGAGCAGCTGGTATGTATTAAGTTTTTAATTTTACATTAATAGTTTTAATTTGCAAGAACTTTATCTTGTTCTCTGCTTGTTTCCTTCCATAGCAGCTTTTTCTTATTTCATAAATCCATTTTCTTCCCTTAAAATTTGAAGAATATGAATTTGAAAGTTTGATCACGTTCTCTTCTGTTTTCTGTATTATATCTGGGTGTTTTTTTCCCCCCAGAAATAGTTCACTTTGTTCATCATGATATTCTCTTTTACTTTCCTCAATGTCTGGCAAGCCTTTGTTCATTTAAACTTAGGAATAAAGGACTCATTTGATTAGCCTCAGTAATTAGCATGGAATGGCTCTAGAGTTGTGACGTCCAATTCACTTACAGTCTCCTCCTCTGTATAGGAGGGCAGAGTGTGTCAGTTATTCAGTGGTCTCCTTTGGGGGATACATGGCATAGAGCTTTCAGGTAGGCTAATGACCCTCACTGTTGTGAAAAGAAAGATGTAATTTCTCACATCAGAAGACAAATGTTTTTCCCTTCGAGGTAGCTGTGCCCTGATGTTTCCCTTCTGTGCAGGTCTACAGGTATCTTAAGCTCATTCACTGTCTTTGGAGTGCAGTTTTGGGAGATTAAAGGTGGTCAAATGGCACAGGTGCTTATGCCCAATGTAAGTAGGGGTGGGGGAGGCTCACGGCTGGGCAGGATGAAGCACGTGCTGTTCACGGATTAGCTCTTTCATCTCACAGCTGACCTAGGATCCTCCATGGTGTTGCAATTTCACTTATTCCGATACAGAGTGTTTCTGAATGTGATGGGGTTTTCTGTTGCAGATGTTTCAAGTCCTTTGAATTAACCAATCTGAAAGCCTCTGCTTTTCCTGTCTTTTCAGAATTTCTGGTCTCGGGACTTCCCTGGGGGTCCAGTGGGTAAGACTCCATGCTCCCAATGCAGGTGGCCCAGGTTTGATCCCTGATTGGGAGCTAGATTCCCACATGCATGCACAACTAAGAGTTCACATGCCCCAACTCGGAATCCGCGTGCCACAGCTAAGAAGCCTGCGTGACACAACTAAAGATCCTGCGTGCTGCAATGAAGACCTGGCACAGCCAAAAACTAAATAATAAATTAATAAATAAAATATTTTTAAAAACACCAACCCATTAAAAAAAATGAATTTCTGGTCTCCTTACCACCACCTTTTCTAATGTGTGTCTCTAAATAATTTTTATTCACTACCAGGATTCAGTTTTTTTTTGTTTTTTACTATTTATAAATGAAAATAAGTAGTCTGAATGCGCAATACTTTTATGCAGTTTAAAAACCATGGAGTTCTCTCTGTAGGGAACTGTTAGGCAGCAGTATTTTTTTTTAATTTTTAAAAACTATTTTCTTGGCCAAGCTGCATGGCATGTGGGATCCTAGTGCCCCATCCAGGGATCGAACCCACGCCCCTTGCATTGGAAGCACAGAGTCTTAACCACTGGACTGCCAGGGAAGTCTGTAGGGAACTATTAGGTATTATTTGTTATAATTAGGTGGAGATAAAGGATAAAAAAGATGAAATCATACTAACCTTAAGAAAAATCATGACATCAGAGTGTACTACAAAGCTATACTCATCAAAACAGCATGGTACTGGCACAAAAAAAGAAACAGAGGTCAATGGAACAGAATACAAAGTCCAGAGATAAACCCATGCACCAATGGTCACCTAATCTATGACAAAGGAGGAAAAAATATACAATGGAGAAAAGAGTCTCTTCAGTAAGTCATGCTGGGAAAACTGGACAGCTACAATGGAAAAGAATGAAATTAGAACACTCCTTAACACCATACACAAAAATAAACTCTAAATGGATTAAAGACCTAAATGTAAGGCTGGACGCTCTAAAACTCTTAGAGGAAAACATAGGCAGAACACTCTTTGAAATAAATCACAGCTAAATCTTTTTTGATCCACCTCCTAGAGTAATGAAAATAAAAACAAAAATAAACAAATGGGATCTAATGAAACTTAAAAGCTTTTGCACAGCAAAGGAAACCATAAACAAGACGAAAAGACAACCCTCACAATGGGAGAAAATATTTGCAAATGAAGCAACCGACAAGGGATTAATCTCCAAAATATACAAACAGCTTGTGCAGGACCATATGGTCCAGCAATCCCACTCCTAGGTATATACCCAGAGAAAACCGTAATTCAAAAAGATACATGTACCCCAATGTTCATTGCAGCACTATTTACAATAGCCAGGACATGGAAACAACCTAAATGTCCATCAAAGTGAATGGATAAAGATGTGGCACATATATACAATGGAATACTACTCAGCCATAAAAAAGAACAAAACAATGTCATTTGCAGCAATGTGGATGGACCTAGAGATTGTCATACTGAGTTAAGTAAATCAAACAAAGAAAGACAAATATCATATGATATTGCTTATATATGGAATCTAAAAAAATGGTACAAATGAACTTATTTACAAAACAGAAGTTGAGTCACAGATGTAGAAAACAAAGTTACGGTTACCAGGGCATAAGGCGGGGAAGAATAAATTGGGAGATTGGGATTGACATATACACACTACTATATATAAAACAGATAACTAATAAGGACCTACTGTATAGTACAGGGAACTCTATTCAATACTCTGTAGTGTCATATATGGGAAAAGAATCTAAAAAAAGAGTGGGTATATGTATATGTATAACTGATTCACTTGGCTGTACACCTGAAACTAACACAACAGTGTAAATAAACTATACTCCGATAAAATTTTTTTTTAAATGACGTAAAAAAAAAATGAAAAAAATCATAGCGTCAATGTGATGGATTTTTAGTAACATATTCCTTAATAGAACATTTTGTCAAGTGGACATAGAACATTGATCAAGACAGACCATATTCCAGGCAACAACACATCTCCATAAATATAAAATTATTCATATCATGAAAGGTATTTTCTCTGATCACAATGAAATTGGATTATAAATCAGTAACATAAAAAATCTGAAAAACACTCAAATATTTGGAAGCTAATGATACATTACTAAACAACCATGGGTCAGAGAAGTGACCAAAGGGAAATTAGAATTTATTTGGAACTCAATGAAAACGAAAACATTATATCAACATTTGTAGGATATAGCTAAAGCAGTGCTTGCATGTTAATTTAAAGCATTAAATTTCTATATTAGAAAGGAAAAAAGTTTCAAATCCCTTATCTAACCTTCCACTTTAAAAAGTAGAAACAGACCAAAATACACCCAGTTAAGCGGAAGGAAGAATTTTTTAAACATATGATCAGAGAAGAGCATAAAAGAAAACATAACAAAAAAGAACCAATAGATGAAATCAATTAAATGAAAGCTGACTTTTTCAGAGAATTAAACAAACAAAAAGATAAATCTGTATGTAGACCAATCAGGAAAAACAGAGAGAACCAAATTACCAGTTTCAGGAATGGGAGAGAAGACATCACTACAGATCATATACTCAGTCAAAGGATAATGAGGCAAAGTAACTGTGATATTTTTACATAATAAGAAATATATATTTTGAATTTCATCCCCAGCTCCTAGCTAGAGGTCCTGAACCTAGTAATTTTCTAAATGATAAGAGCCACAGAAGCATCTTTGTTAAAATACTTGTCCCGTCTCCACCACCCACAACCTCCCTCCCTGTTCCTGAAACAGGTTTGGAGTGATAAAGGTGAAAGGAACATCTTTTGTTATTTATAACAACCCCCTTAACTACACCTGAGTTTTGGGAAGCCCCAAGTCATGGAATGTAGGTTGCCAGGGGTACCAATCAAGTAATTATAAGGGTGGAACATTCAGCCCTTCCTCGTGACTGCCAGAGTGGGGAGGGGCTAGAGGTTGAGTTAACCACTAATGACCAATGATTTAATCAATCCTAATTAGGCCTCTGTAAAAAAATCTAATGGAAGGGGTTCAGGCATCTTCCTGGTTGGTGAACACATGGGGGTGCTAGGAGCATGATGTAACTGTGAGCAGATAGGTTTGGGGGTCCCCGGAGAGAGAGAGAACCAGAAGGACTTTGACATAAGAGAAACTATTTTGGTCTAAGTCAGTTTGTGATCTAAGCCTGACCTCAGTGCTTGCCCTTGAACAGGTCTCAGTAATTAATGCGCTTAAGGGAACGAAGGAATACAGGAACAGAGAAAAGGTGGTCAAACAATAGTGCAGTGATAAAGCAGAGTCCTAGTTCCTCCTCAAGGGATATACAGAGTAATATATCTTTGAGTTCTGCAGGAACTAAGGCCCCCACCCAGGTGGAGGATAGAATGATGATGTTGACCCTCCTGACTTCAATCAATTAAAGCTTCGACTCCCTTGACCTTTGTCCCAATTCTCTGCTGAATTCTCCTCTGCTCAAGCCCCTTCATGAACATGCATGTATCCTTAGCTTAAAACTTCCCCAGTTTTGCTGTTCAGGGGGACACTGCTTTGGGAAAGGTCCCTGGTGTTCTCCTTACTTGCTGCAAGTAATAATAAATCCTTCCTTCTCCCTAGCTTTGGCTTGGTTTTGTCTGTTGTTTCAACACCCACCAAGAGGCAAACCGGATTTTCGGGTAACACAGCTAGAGAGTGCATGGATGCTCTGTGCCACTTCCCCCTATACCTTGCCCTATGCTACTCTGATCCTGAGTTGTATCCTTCTATAACAAACGAGTAATCTAGTAAACTATTTTCCTGAGTTCTCTATGCAATTAGACAAAATTATCAAACCTGAGGAGGAGGTCACAGGAACTCCAGTTCCTACTGATCAGAGCACAGGTGACAGCCTAGACTTGCAACTGGTCCTTGAAGTATGTGTGTGGGGAGTGGGGTAGGGTGGAGGTGCCCATCTTGTAGGATTGAAACCTTAATATGTGGGATGTGTTCCAACTCGACAGTTTCGGGACTGACTTTTAGGACACCCAGGTGGTGTTTGGAAAGTTTGCGAATTAGTTGATGTGGGAAAAAAATCCCACACATTTGATGTTAGAAGTTGTAATATGAACAACCTTTATGCCAATAAATTCAAAACCGTAGGTGAAAATTAAACTGCAGGCTAATCTGATGTATAAACATAGATACAAATATCCTAAATAAATATTTTACAAAAACAAATCCACAGTAAAAATGCTGTGTGTGTGTGTGTGTGTGTTGTGTGTGTGTATATATATATGTACCTATGTTCACTCAAGAAGAAATATATACCCTGAATAGCCCTTATCTATTAAATAAACTGAATTTTTAGTTATAATCTTCCCACAAAGAAAATCCAAGCCCACATAGCTTTGCTGATGAATTCTGCTAAACATTTAAATAAGAAATATGCAAATAAAAAAAACTCTTCCAGGAAATTGAAGAGGAAAGAATATTTCCCGACATCTTATGAGGCAAGCATTAACTTGATACCAAAACCAGGCAAAAAATTGCAAGAAAACTACAGACCAGTACCCTTCATGAATGTAGGCACAAATATTCCTAACAAGTTGAAAATGGAATCCAATAATGTACAAAAGAATACTATATCATGGCCAAGTGGAGTTCATCCCGGGAATGCTATACTAGTTCATCATTAGGAAACCAATTGGTACAATTCATCATATTCACAGACTAAAAAAAGAAGAATCATAAAAGCACCTCACTAGATGCATAAAAAGCATTTGACAAATTCAGATAGCCATTCCTTATTTTTAAAAAATCTTAGCAAACTGGGAATTGGTGTGGGGAACTTTCTCAACCTGATATAGGGCTTCTATGGAAGATCTACACCTACCATCACACTTAGTGGTGGAAGATTGAATGATTTCCACCCAACAATCAGGAACAAGGCAAGGATATCCACTTTCACAAGTCGGAATCAACACTGAACTAGAGGTACTAGCTCATAAAATAAGAGAAGAAAAGAAAAGACACACAAATTGGAAATAAAGAAATAAAACTGTCTCTACTTGCAGAGAACATAATTGTCTACATAGAAAATCTTGAAGTGTGTACAAAGAAGCTACTGCAAGAAATAAATGAGTTTAGTAACATCTCAAGATATAAGGCCAATATACAAAAATCCATCTTATTTCTATATATTAGCAACATATAGTTGAAAAAGGAAAAAAATACCATTTAACATAGCACCCAAAAAAGCTCTATGAAATACTTAGGTATAAATCTTATAAAATGTGTGAAGACCTGTACACTGAAAACTACAAAACACTGACGAAAAAAATCAAAGACTACCTAAACAACAGGAGTGATAAAGCGTGTTCATGGATTGTAATACTCAAAATCATTATGTCAATTTCCCCCAAAACTGATCTATATATTCAACACAATTCCAACAAAAGTCCAAGCAGGACTTATTGTAGAACTAGACAAGCTGACTACTAAACTAATATACAATGTCAACAAAACTAGAATATCTGAAAGAAATTTTTTTAAAATATCAACATTTGAAGACTCACACTGTCTGATTTCAAGCCTTACTATAGAACAAGTGTATTCAAAACAGTATGGTACTGAAAAAAATTTTTACACAGATGAATGGAACAGAAATATAGATGAATAGTACAGAAATGAACCCATATCTTTATGGTCAATTAAACTCTGACAAAGGTGAAAGGCCATTCAATAAGGAAAGACATTATTTTCAGCAAATAGTGTTGGAACAAGTCAACATTTATCTGCAAAAAATAAAAATAACTTAATTTCTTTCAGGACATAAAAAAAAACTCAGTGTGGATCATACAACTGCATGTAAAAATGAAACTATACAAGTTCTCAGGAAAATATAGGAGGCAATCTTTGAGACCTAGGGTGAGATAAAAATTTCTTAAGACACTGCACCAAAACATGATCCATAAAAGAAAAAAATGATAAATTGGATTTCATTAAAATTAATAACTTACGTTCTTAAAAAAATCACCATTTAGAGAATGAAAAGACAATGCACAGACTGGGAGAATATATTTACAAATCACATTATCTGATAATGAACTTGTATTTAGAACACATAAGAAACTCTCAATAATAAGGAAAAAAGGGAGAAAAACTCGGTGAAAGCTTTGAACACACATTTTACTGAAACAGGAGATATATGGATGACAAATAAGGATAAGAAAAGATGCTCAAAATCATTAGTCACTAGAGAATTTCACATTAAAATCACAATGAGCCATCACTATACAACTATTAGGATGTCTAAAATTGAGACACTGACAAGGACGCAGATCACCTGGAACCTTCATATAATGCCAAGGGGAGTGAAAAATGGGATGGCCACGTTGGCATATGGTTTGGCAGTTACCTATAAAGATCAACATACATTTACCACATGACTCAGCAGTTTTAGTCCTAGGTATTTATTCAAGCAGAATGAAAATGTATAGTCATACTAAAACCTCTTTGTGGGTGTTTATACCAGCTTGTACTTGTAAAAAGCAAATATCCTTCAACTGATGAATGGAAAAACAAACTACTATGTTATACCCATATCATGGAATTCTACTCAACAATAAAAAGGAATGAACTACTGACTCATGAAATAATGTGGATGAATCTCTACTGCATTATGTTAATGAACGAAGTCACATTCGAAAGGCTCCATTCTCTATGATTTCATTTAATGACATTCTGGAAAAGGCAAAACACTTATAGACACAGAAAATAGGTTAAGTTTTCTGGAGGTGGGGGGGAGTGATGAAACTATTCTATATCTTGATTGTGGTTGTAGTTAACACAACTGTATGTTTTTATCAAAACTCTCGAAACTGGATGTCAAAAAACTTGAATTTCGTTCTACATAAATTATACCTTAATTTTAAAAGTCAACTAGGGAATTCCCTGGCAGTCCAGTGGTTAGGAGTCAGAGCTCTCACTGCTGAGGGCCCTGAGCAGGGATCTACTAAAAATCCCACAAAGCCGCATGGTGTGGAATGAATGAATGAATCAACAATCAATCAACCAATCAAGTAAATCATAGAGATAGAAGAGAAGAAACTAGGATTTTAGTCAGAGAAATACAATAGACATCAACACGAACACACACATATACATACCTACACACACACACACACACACACACACACACACACACATAACCTAAGAGCATTTACAAAGAGTCAACTCAGTATCCATTCATGTACAGTAATATGAGTCACATCTACAGGTGCCCCAGGAAGATATTAAACCAATGACAAGTACTTCTTGTAACAAAAATCATACCATAACTGTGCTGAGAACTGTTGATAGTCTAGCTTAATTCTTCCCCAGTTTCTGTATAAAAGTGTCATGTGATAGAGACTAAAAAGCCTAACATATTTCACATCAAAATATGGATAAAGAATACTTTCAGGATATATATTTTCCTTTCAAAGTAATACATGTTGACTCATTGAAAGTTAGTAACATATAAAAAGTATTAACTTCAGTTTTAGAAAAAAAGAAACAGTGGCTAATGCATATTTTCTATTTTAATGACTTTTGTGTAGTCTTTCTGGCCTTATCCTCACTGTAGGTGGGGAATGATATGGGAATTTGATGACTGACTTTCCTTTGGGGAAGCAGATTATACTATTTGTATGCTTATGTTTTGCCCTCCCTGTATAGAGAAAATGAATTAATATTTCCTCTGGACTGGGAAAAAATCTGTAGCGTAAAATAAAACCTGAAACAATTAAATCAATGGTGCCTGTAGCATTTTGTAAAATTCTGGAGTGGCACATGGGCTAAAAACAAATTAACCTAAAGGAAAATTCTGTATCATGTAAATTATTTTCATTTGCATGAGACTCTTGAATATACAGTACTGTTTATTGGAAATCTTTTTTTTTTTTATGGAGACTATGTAGAGCATTTTAGAGAACAGTCTTGTGCAAAGAACACATCAGAGACAAGGAGCTGCACACACCCTAAGGAGACTTAAGATTTGAAAAGTCCATTTGGTACCTCTAGAGAGATTTAGGATGAGGAGAGCTACTAAGGACCTACCTACACTTGGCAGGCACTGAGGTGTACACAAACTTCATCTCTTTTAAACTTCAGAACAGCAAATCTATAAAATGGCACCATGTGTACAATAAAACTGATAGGTATTAATGGTCCCATTTTACAAATAAAGAAACCAAGACCCAACCAGATAACTAAATGGCCTCAAGTCATATAGCCAGCGGCAGAACTAGGAAATGAATCCAAGTCTACCCGATGCAAACTTACTTTGTCACTAAAAGATACAATTTCTAAAGGGGGTGTCTAGTTATTAGAACTAAGAGGGTCTAGAAGAATAGCACTGTTCACTAGAAATATAATATTAGCCACAAGTGGAGGCCACATATGTAATTTTTATTTTTTTAATATCTACTTTACAAAAGGTAAAGAGAAATAGGTGAAATTAATTTTAATTATATATTTTATGTAACACAATATAACCAAAAAAATTAAAATTTCAACAAGTAGTTGATATAAAAAATTAACAAGATATTTTACATGCTCCTCTTTGAACTAAGTCTTTGAAATCCAATGTATATTTTACACTTACAGCACATTGTAGTTGGACTTGTCACTTTTCAAGGGCTCAATTGCCACATGTGACCAGTGCCTATCATATTGGACAGAACACTTCTAGGGGCCAGCATGGACCTGGGAGCACCTTCTAATTGGATTGGAGGAGAAAAGCTGACATGGGCACTGGCAAAGAAGAAGCTTGTATCAACTCCAAGCGACTACTTCCTGGTATATAATGAAATTGCATCTAAAATTTAATAGTGTTGATCACTGAGGTAGTGTCTTGATCTCTGTCACGTAATGCTTAAAGATTAATTCTAGAGGTGGGAATTTCAGGCATGAATATTGCCAGTGAAAAGTGTTGTCTCCAAATTTAGGGCCTGCCTGTATGAGGCAATGTTATGAAATGAACCCCCGGGGCTTGGGAGCATCCCTGGGGTTCCTGAGACAGTGCTCATAATGAGATTGAGACACCGGGCAAAGGTCATGACTCTTGTTCTTCCTTTGACCCTCCATTCAGCAGCCTCTGAGCCACAGGCACAGTGGAAACGTCTAAATTAATAGAACCACAGGACAAGCATTTTAGAATAGAAAGCGATTCTACAGATCTTCAGTTCCAATGCCTCAGCCAGTCTAGAGACACATGTTCATCCAACTGTGTGAATACTTCCATTATTGGGGAAGACATTCTTGCCCAAGTCAGCTAATTCCATAGTTAGGCTGGTCTAATTCCTTTTTATATTGTCTCCGTATCTGTCTCCTAAAGCTGCCCCCTTTGGTCTCAATTCTGCCAAATGGAGCAAAAGAGAATCTCCCAGACTCATTTCAAAATTTTCAAAGCCTCATTTCAAAAATGATAAGAGCGCTCATATATCAGTGTCACTTTAGCGGCCCACACTATCTACTGCACTTCCCTTATTTATTCATATATGCATTAGAATAAGAACCTCAGAAGTACATACATTTTCCAAATGATGTTTGATCATTTCAGAATACCGTGGGAATTCTATGTCCATTGATCTGGATATGACACTTCCATTAATTTATAATAAGATTCCATTACTTTTTCCAGTGGGTCAGTTACAACTGTTAACTCATATCAAGGAGCAAACCCTCCTGGGTGTTTTTCACATTAATTGCCATCGTGCTGGGTCTCCTCCATCTAGTATATTAATCCATCTTTTGCACTTGAATGCAAGGCTCTTGTTTTCCCTAGTAGGTTTCACCTTCTTGCCTTCACCTCATCATTCTCTCCCAGTAGGTTCCTTAAAACCTCTGTTTCTATTATTTGAGGTCTAAGTCAACTGTCCTCTGCAGAAAAGAGTTAACATAGCAGGCCTGAGACTAGTATCCTTAGAAAGGTAACCAATTTGCAAACTTGGCCCTTGGCTGGTATGTAGGAGTTTCAGTTTCAGGGGATTTTTTGTTTTTCTTATCTGATATTAAGATTTTTTATAAGGTTATCATAGTTAAGACAGTGTGGTATTGGTGTTGGGACAGAATACTTAAGGCAAAAAAGGAATGACTATTCCATAGTACAGTAAATAACCAATATGATAATTGGTTATTCATATGCAAACAAAGGAATTGCCTCTCTATCTTGCTCCATATATAAACATAGATTCTATGTGGGTTAAAGACTGAATGTAAAAGGTAAAACTTTTAAACTTTTAGAAGAAAATATAGGAGGCTATCTTTATGAATGTGTAGTAGGAAAATAATTATGAAACGTGGTCCACAAAGCACATATCATAAAGAAAAAAATTGATAAATTCAACTATATTAAAATTAATAATGGCTGTTTATCAAAAGATACCTCAAAGATAGTGAACAGATAAGCTACAAATGAGAGAAGATATTTTCCACACATATCACCTAGAAAGGATTGTTTTACAGAATAAAGAATCTCAAAAAGCTGTATGATAAAAACATAAACAACCTGATAGAAAATTAGGCAGAAGAAAGGAACTGTAAGTATTTCTTAGGGAGATACTTTGAGACTTGAGTTCCTATAAGCTGGCTTCTCTGTCCTTTTGACATGGCTTTGAGTACTTATTAATGCTACAATTTGATGTTCCAAGCTCATTTGCACTTACCCTTTCTTAGCCCTAGAATCAGCCAAGGAACCCTGATTCCTTTCAGGGGAGAATAGTATTTGGGAACCAAGATCTGCATTCTAGGTGTAATTATTACTATTGTGGTGTCACTGTTCCCATTCTCCCTCTGTGGACAGACGGGAATATTTGCACATACACATATGCACATGTACACATTTATGTTTATTTCCATGCATTTCTACAATACTGAAGACTGTTAAGTTCACACCAACATCTCCAATTATAATCCATCACCACGTAGTTCAATCTCATTTTCTCCTCTGATCTCATTATCCTTAAAACATTTACTTATTTGATCAAGTACCTTAGGTGCACCAATCTCCCTCTGCAGGCACAACCACCTCCCTTACAGCAGTGACTTCCTTACCCCACTTGAACCCCAGGGCTGCTGCAGGTGGACACCACCACTTGGACTCCCTCTTCATCCGACCCAGTCCCAACACCCTGAGCCAGGCCACCCGTCATGCCTGGGCTCCCTGTTTACCCTGCTCAGGCCCCAGCACCCACTCCAGGCCTTCCTCCTATGCAGATGCTCATGTTACCTCACTCTGGGCCACCATGGCTTTCCCTATCCTGGTGCAAATGCCTGTCCTGCTTGTCTATACCTCACGGCTTTATGATTGAGTTATTCGGGAAAAGAAGGGAAGAGGAAGAGAAGCGCTACCTCTAGATCTTTATGGTTTCACTTTTTATAATTATCTCTTTAATACATGGAAATATTTTACGATTTAAAGAGGGAAAAGAGGTTTGGGGGGCAGTGAAGGGGATTAGGAGGTACAAACCTCCAGCTATAAAATAAATAAGTCACAGGGATGTAATGTACACATAGGGAATATTATTGACACACAGTAACATTTCAGTAACTTCGTATGTGAGTTATGGTAACTAGAATTACTGTGGTGATTATTTCATAATGTATAAAAATACCAAATTACTATGTTGTACACCTGAAACTTATATATTGTATGTCAAGCATAGCATAACTTAGTAAAAAAAGATAATTTTATTTATTTCAAACCATCATTTACTAAATAATTATTTAAATTCTCATATAAATATCTTTTGATTAGTATAATATACAATGTTGAAATAAAGGACAACTTTTATTGTTGAAGAAAGTCATAGACAACCCTAGGAGCAAGAAAGCTAATTTGTTCACAATTTCACCTACAACTGAAAGAAGAAAAATAAAGTTGAATTTTAACAAGGCTGAATTTCCCTTTTCGGAAGGCAGTATGTAAAGTCCAATTTGGAAAGTTTTAAAATTAAACAGAGAAAACTATTCACTAAAATGTGAAATTTCGGGATGAACAGATATAATCATGTCTGGACTCTGTGACTGTAATACATTAGTTCCTCACGAGGGGTTGTTCTCTACTATATTTTGGGGTGGCAAAATTCTGCCCCCCTTCACCATTAAATAATCAGCCCTTTCCATGTAGTTGCATATTATTTTGGGGATATTTTTGTATTCAAGGTGTTAAAATACATTAGACTTTTTGATGCCTGAATTGCCCCAAGTTTGTCCACTTGGAGCCCCTTCAAGCTGGTTCTTGGGTTTTAAATTTTTTTATTAAATTTTGAAATAATTTCTAAATAAATTTTAGACTTGCAGAAAAGTTACAAAAGTTAGCAGAGAGTTTCTGTATATCCTTCACCAAACTTCTCCTAATGCTAACACCTTACATAACCATAATGCAAATTATCAAAACCAGAACATTAACAATGATACTATACAATTAACTAAACCACAGACCTTATTTGAATTTTGCTAATCTTCTCACTAATGTTATTTTTTTAGTCTACTAGCCAAAACAGGTTCCCACATTGCCTTCAGTTGTCATGTCTCCTTATTTTGTGACAGTTCCTCAGTCATTCCTTGTGCTTCGTGACATAGACACTTTTAAAAATATATATTTATTTATTTGCCTGCGTTGGGTCCTATTTGCGGCATGTGGGATCTTCACTGCTGCACGCGGGATCTTCGTTGCCATTTGCGGGATCTTTAGTTGCGGCATGAGGGATTTTTCAGTTGCAGGATGTGAACTCTTAGTTGCGGTATGTGGGATCTAGTTCCCTGACCAGGGATCGAACCCAGGCTCCCTGCATTGGGAGCACGGAATCTTAGCCATTGGACCACCAGGGAAGTCCCTATAGACACTTTTAAAAAGTACTGGTCCGTTATCTTGTAGGATGTTCCTCAGTTTGAGTATGTCTGGTGTTTTCTTACAATTAGAGTGAGCTTATACATCTTTGGCAAGAATAACAAAGAAATAATTTGCCCTCAGTGCATCATATCATGGATTCATGATGTTGAAGTGTCTTAGAGGTGTTGTTAAACTTGATCACTTGTTTAGGTGGTGAAAGGGTTCAGAACAGGTCTCCCTAAAATATGCCACTTTGGCATGTGAATTATTTTGAGCTGCAGGCAATCTAGACCCTGTGAGCTCAAGATAAACTTTTACCTTTCCCTTAAAAAATTTAAATTGAGGGTCTTGCCATAATAACAGTTATTACTGGAAATAACTTCTTATGACCTATTTGTATGGCAGGACAAACATCTAATTACTACATATATACTCTTCTTATCGTCCTCTGACTTACTATCCTCCCCTCTGAAACTCCATACCCTTAATCCCATTCCTTAACTCAGGATGGCACATATACCTCATTATACCTTTCTGCCTCTGAACCTCTCATGTATGTGGGGTATCTAGATGTACAAAATTAAATTAGATTTTCTCCTGTTAATCTGTCTCATGTCAATTTAACTCTTAGACAAGCCAGAAGAATCTAGTGGGTAGGAGAAAGTTTTCTTCCTCCCTGACAGTGGTGTCTGCTTGGATTTCTCCACTATAAAGTTACTGGTTTTCCTTTTGTAATTAACAAATGTCTTGTGGGCACAGCTTTTGAGACTACACAAATATCTTGTTTCTTTCCATACTTTCATCCACTAGTTTTAGCATCAACCAACAGTTCTTGCACACACTAGTTTTTTCTGTGGTGTTTGCCCAAAGGTGATTTTCCTATTTCCTTCATTCCTTCTTCACTTATTAACTGGAATTATTCTGTAAAGAACAGGTATACTTTCTCCCCAATTTATTTGTTAATTCAATTATTTAGTTAAATTATTTGACTACTATAATTATATTATATTCATATGAACTCTTCTGATCTTGGAGCATCTTGTGAGTCTAGTTTTCTGGAACTCTCACTTTGTGAAATAACACTAAAAATATGTTGACATCCACCAGGAATGGGCTAGCAATGTAACTAGAGACTTAAATTCTAACTACTTTTAAGCCTTTACTAAACATCATTACTTTTTGACTCTAAATGTACATTGGCATAAATAAATAATAGTCATTATTTTGCACCATCTGCATGGCATTGCAACATAAGTCACTAAAAATGCTGCTTAAAGGGAGTAATTAATTCCAGTTCTTCTGTTTGGTACCACATATGCTACAGACAACTACTTATAATTTTTTTTAATAATTAGTATTTGATAGTATTCCTGATAAACAGAAAAATAGCATACTTTCTTAATATAATGCTTTTATGATGACAAAATGTTTTTTCCAGGTAACTTTTAGATGTTGATATTTATAAATTCACTTAAATTGGTGTTTGAAGTGAAGATTATGTAGTCCAACTCGCCATGCAGCCATTGTTTCAAGCCATCCCTACTGAATTCCGCTATTAGCAGTCAATAATGTCTTAAATGCAAAGGGTCTGGGACAATAAAATGGTTTGATCAACACATATCTCTATTTTTCTATCATCTATCTATCTTTGAGAGTTTCTCTAATAACTGTGCTTTATAGGAAAGTTTAAGAATCTTATTTAAGAAATACAATAATACGTGATTTTGTCTGATACTCCAGTACGTGATTTTGCCTGCTTGTGTTCCAAATTTCTCATGTTCCCAAACTCTGTTACATTTGCTTATTTATTGTATTTCTTCCATAAACCTAGGATGGTTTAAACTTTCCTTCTTTTCACGCTCCTTGGGTATAAGCCAGTGATGATGAAATTTAGATACATAGCTTAAGATTAGACACTATATAAATTAATTACAGCTTCTGACCTGAAAAAGCTTTAGGTATACCAGTTACCACTGTAATAGGGAGCCTGTGAAAAATATCATCAAAAGGGTGCAGCTGAGGTATTATAGTTTAATGGAGAGAGAAGTGCTTTATGGAAACAGAGGCTTTGGACAGGATTAAAGAAGAGACAAGCTTTAGATACGTGGATATGGGGAGAAGCAGGGCATTCCAAGTAAGTGGATAATGTAAGCAATAGATTGGTGGGGTAGAAAGGAGGTAACAGACCAATGCTGAGGTGGAATCAAGATCGTATTTATATAGACACTGAGTAACAGAGAGATCCACACTAATATCTGAAGCAAAGAGAAACTGGTGACTGGACAATCACTTTTGGGTAAGAGATAATGATAACTTGAACTAGAAGCAATGGAAACTGAAAGAAAAAATGACTGGACCAGCCTTGGAACTCCTAGAAATCTCATATCCTAATCACTGCTTGCAGCTGAGGGATGAGGAAAAGGAAAAGGTAGATGTAAAAGATGAATGATACTGGTGACCTGTGCAGCTGAGATAGGCATGGGAAACCACAGTATCATTCATAGGAAGAGGAAGTTAAGACAAAAAGCTCACAGAGGGGCACGTGCTGGTGTGAAATACACCCGATATTAGCTCCTGACAGAAGCCTGGGACTTCACAATGCAACAGACTACACCCAGATTTTAAGAAGATAAACTAAGTTGGAGGCTACAGAGAGTTTGAGAGCTGAGTAATGTGGGTAAACATTTAATTAATTTGATTATACATAAAAACATCACAATATTATTGCATTATTAATAAAGGAGATGTATCTTGTTGACTCATGCATAGAAATACATACATAAGTACATATTAGCTTTAACAATGCAAGTCTTTTAAATGTTCTTGTTTTATTTCTATTCACAGTCTTTATCATCTAGAATCATGAAGAAAAAATGAAAGAGAAACTGAATGTTTGTTAGAAAAATTTCCAGTGTAGGTCAAGAAACTGGTTAGCCCATGGATGGACCTAGAGAATATTATGCTCAGTGAAATAAATCAGAGAAATAGTGTATGATATCACTTATATGTGGAATCTAAAAAATAAAACAAATGAATGTATATAGCAAAACAGAAACAGACTCACTGATAGAGAAAACAAACTAGTGGTTACCAGTAGGGAGAGGGAAGGGGGAAGGGGCACGACAGGGGTAGGGGATTAAGAGAAACAAACTACTAAGTATAAAATAAATAACAAGGGTGTATTGTACAGCACAGGGAATTATGGCCATTATTTCATAATAAATTTTAATGTAGTATCAATATAATATACACAAATATTGAATCACTATGCTATACACCTTAAACTAATACAATAAAAAAAGAAACTGGCTATTCATGGAATAAATGTCTACTGAACACTAATTATATCTGACACCAAAACAGTCATGGTGAAGACGTAAGTAAATATAAGTTCATCTCTCTCTCTCTCTAGTGACTTATAATCTTGGTGAGCTCAAATAGTACTCTCATCTGGATCCTGATTAGAGTATTATATTTTCATTTGTTACATCACTATAGATTGTCTCATACTGGACCATAGGCTCCGTGAACTAAAATGTCTTCTACTTCATTTTAGCAGTAACAGACATTATTGACTATTTGTTCAAATTACTAATCACACACAGTGAGTCAACATATTCCCGTCCTGAAAATCACAGTCTTCAGATAGAATTTAAAAATAATAGGAGCTTGAAAGATATTACAGAGACCCTTTATAAAAACAGGTAAAAATATTACCATGTAGGAACTAACATAAACAGTAAGTTAAACTTAGTTGTTAATAGTCTGTCTCTGCCCTTTTTGGAGGAACTTTGTCAGAAATGGATTGACTTTAGTTCAGTAGCTGATATCAACACAAATGGATCCTTTTGTTTCAGGACTTAACATATATTGACAGTTATTTTCTAGAATGAGGTAGAAAATAATACATAAACATCAGCCATTAATTATTAACTTCAGCACTTCAGCAATCCCATACAATGTGCTAAAATTCATTAATAGGGCTATGTTTAAGGAGGGGGAGGGATAGAGAATACAACCCCAAAATCAAGTAGGCAAGTGGCATAGCTTTCTAACCAACCAAATTATCATGACTTTCTTGAGTGTCTACTATGTAAAATATACTATGTGAGGTGCCAGATAACAAGAAACATAAGATGTAACGTACCCTGACCTCAAACAACTTCCAACCAAACTGGAAGTAAACCACTATCCCCTGCATATAAGAACACAACAAAACACACTCAGAGACTAAAAGAGAACCCTCTTATAACAGTGTTTTAACAAGTTATATGAAGAGTAATGCAAAGTCCTTAAAGTGCAATTGCCTGAAATAAGAAATGAAAATAACTACAGTTTATGTCTATTAAAGGCTAACAACCTGAAAGGTAGGCAGATGAGAAAACTGAGGCACAGAAAGATGAAGTAACTCGCCCAAGATTACACACCTGGAATCAATGGGACCCAAAACCAGTTCCAAGTCTTTCCATATGCCATGCTACTTTTCTTCTATGGACTGAATTGTGTCTGCACCAAATTTGTACGTTGAAGCATTAATCCCCAATATGACTATATTTGGAGATAGGGCTTTTAAGGAGATAAGTAAGGAAAAATAAGGTCACGAGGGTGGGGTCCTAATCCAATGGGACTGGATTACTTATGAGAAGAGGAAGAGACACCAGAGATTGCTCTCTCTCTCTGCACACACACACAGGAAAAACCACGTGAAGACCCAGTGAGAAGGCAGATATCTATAAGCCAGGAAGATAGGCCTCACCAGAAACAAACCCTGATGGCACCTTGATCTTGGACTTTCAGCCTCTAGAACTGTGAGAAAATAAATTTATGTCTAAGCCACGCAGTTTGTGGTATTTTACTACAGCAGCCCTAACAGACTAATACACTCCCTGTAAAAGAAAAGACATGAATCCTTCCTTGCATTAACAATGGGGAAACACTTAGTGTTTTTACATAGTTCAGAACTCTTTTCTCTACCTTATTCCCAAGTTCTCCACCTGCACGCATGTGCACACGCACACACACCTTTCAATCAGTAGTTGACATTTAGTTAACTATGCAAATGTATGCCAGTGGCTAATTGTGGATTATCTCACTAAACCCAGAGGAGCTTCATACTTACACAGTACAGGCTCATTTATTTTAGGACGAAAAGAGAAGGACAAGAAGAGTCTGGGATGTACTGAAGAGCTCCCATAAGCCATTTAAAAATACTTAACTAATGTTCATTTAGAAATCTTATTTTAAGTTTCACACACATCATCAGTTTTTCAGCTAACTGCCTATGGCAACATTAATGCTTTAATAAACTAGGAAATAACTGATTTAATGTGTAGTACCATGTAGGTTGGCAACATTAATGCTTTAATAAACTAGGTAATAACTGATTTAATGTATAGTATCATGTAGGTTATTGCCATTATAAACCATACTTAACAGTTTAGAAAATCAATAACATATTAAACTAAGGTTAGTGCTTCTGGGAGAGTTCCTTGGCAAACAATTGTTTTCTGACAGATTGTGACTGAGTCTTCTGCTTCTTGGAAGGTAGCACATGTTCTGCTGTCTTAGTAACTGTTAAGGGCTTTGTCTATGGAAAAATCACATACACACACAAACCCTGACACCAGTGAACCATGGAAGCACATCTCAAGTTCCATCAGTGGAGCTGCTCTTTTCTAGATCTGAAGATGGGGGAGGAGACAGGGAAGGGGGGCGGCTAAAATCCAGACCTCATGCTTGTCTCCTTTGCTGTCTCCACACACAAAACCATTTACTGGCGTGGGGTAATTAAAGGGAAAGCAGGGAGTAGGGTGACACATTTGGCAGTGTTCTTTAAATGTGAGTTTGCTGTCCCCAGCTGTCAGGGGTCATGCTAATCTGGTGAAAGAACTCTCCATGCTGTGGCTATTTACTTAACGTCGCTGCTTCTAAACATTGTCTTGAAGCTTCCAGACAGAGAGAGAAATGCAGATTCACGGGAGACTTAGTGGCAGTGGTTCCCAGGGCAAGATCGTCTGTGTTCTGTCAGAATATATCCCCCTACCTGAGTTTCTGGAGAGTCAACTTAGAGAATAACTGGGAAGTATCTGTGAGGACAATAAATAGATGGCATCATGCTGACTAATCGTTCTGGAAAGAATGAGTTCGTAGCCTATATGTAAATGTGTGCTATTTTCATTGGAATCCCCATCGCCACACTCCAAGGCCCTTCATTAAGCATACCTCTATAGGTTTTATGCTTTATGCATAAAATCTCATTTTATGTTTACTTTTCCCTCTTCCCTACCACACGTTCTACAGCAAAAAGTTACTATTGGGTTGGCCAAAAAGTTCTTTTGGGTTTTCCACAACCTCTTAAAGAATACCCAGACGAACTGTGGCCAACCCAGTAACATGAATGCATATCTTATTGGTGCAGCACAGGGGCAAAGCTCCAGTACATTATTTGTAAAAGGGTAAAAGAGTTACAGTGTAACGTAGAATGAAAAGCATGCAACTGGGAGGCAGGAAACCTGTGTTCCTCTTCTGAGCTTGTGATTAAACTACTGGGTGACCACGAGGAAATGACAACATCCCAGGATGTCAGGTTTCTCATATATACCAGGGAACTGGCCGAGACCTCATCTAGGTCCCTTCTAGTGCAAGGTTATTCCAGTGATGACTGCACAGTTTCTATGTGCTAGTCACTACTCTGCGCATTTTCCCATCCCTTTGATGTTCACAACACCCTTGCGGGGTAGGTGTCATCATCCCATTTCATGACTGCAGATCCAGAGCCTGGAGAGAATAAGCAAAGTGCCAGAGACACAGCCTGCAAATGGCTTGGCCAGAACTCTGTGTTGTAATGACTACACTGCACTCTTCACATGGACCAAAATGCTATGAATGGACAAAGCTACTTTTTGTCATCAAAGCTCTTCCTCAAGGATCCTGGATTTAGGAGCTAATACCTGAGAGATGGGCAAATTATATCAATATATTGAGGTGTTTGAGTACTAGCTGATTATCAGCCACTTCCCTGAGCTCCCAGACGTCCTCTTTGTCATTGCCCTAGACATCCCCCCTCACTACCATATGATCCATTCAGCAACTAAGGTGGCACACCTGGAACTGCCTTCCAGGACCCTCTTCAGCATTAGGACCTGTCTCCATTCTGCTTGGACACTACACTGTAATACCGGTTGTGAAGAACTTTCAAAAGTATCCCTGAAATTACTATCATAGCCACCCTCCCTTCCTTTTACCTGCAGGCCGAGACAGAATGAAGTGACTTCTGCCCTGAGACGTTTTTCAAAGCTCCTAGTTGAGGGTGAACGTTGATTTAGAGTTAAGGTTAGCTTGGCTGAGTTGTTCCACATCTGCTTCTCAAGTTCTTTGGCTGAGTTCTGTCCCCTATTACTGAGGTCCTGTTTGGGGATCTGGTTCCCGATTACCCCTACCTACCTCTGAGCTCCTAATAGGAGACTGTCTTCAGTTTGTCCTCTCTTATGTCTGGCCTTATCTTCAGTACATGCCTGATATTTCCTCCTCTTCTGATTACCAGGTTTCTAGATCTATTTCTTGCTTTTCTTTGCCTTATGGCCTTACCTAACATATCCTCTGATCTTCAGTAGAATTCAGTCCCTCTCTGGTGGATTTGGTTGGTTTGAGGTCCTCAACTTCTGTTCTACCTGTGGCTATAGGCCACAGGGAAGTCGTTACCCGTAGAAGAATTTGTCCATGTGAGAGATTTTCCTTCTGCATGCAGTGTTTTCCCAGTCTTACTAATGTTATATCTACCCCTCCACCTTAAAAGGAAAGAAAGTATTTCTTTCTTTGTTGCTCTTTAAAAAAAAAAAAATCCAATCTCTATCAGTCTCCATCATACCCTATATTTTACTTATTTATCTTGTTTATTTACTTTATTTTATTTTTATTATTTTATTTTATTTTTGGCCGTGCGGCATGCAGGATCTTAGTTCCCCGACCAGGGATCGAACTCATGCCCCCTGCAGTGGAAGCACAGAGTCTTAACCACTGGACTGCCAGGGAAGTCCCTATCTTGTTTATTTTCTATCTGCATAGAAAGTAGGCTCTATTATGGTAGGATTCTTTTGTTTTGTTTTGTTCATCTCAAGCACTTGAAACAAGGTCTACCATAAGTAGGTCCTTGGAAAACATTTGTTAAATGAATGGGTGAATGAATGAATTCACCCGTGTCTTGCTGTCTTTAACAACTGAGTTACAAAAGTTATCTCCTCATAGTTTTAAAACGAACTAAGAAGAAATAAATCATTGTACCAAAGTAGACAATAATTTGGCAAAAAAGTTATGCCCTAGAATAGACAGCACTGTGCTTGGTCAGAAGAGTGGTGGAGAACTGGTCTGTTTGGGTAGATAAATTGTGTAAGCTGAGTCAGAGCAGGGGCTAAAGGCCAGAGTAGCAATTGTCCTAATTACTCAGCCAGCAAACCTCACAGAATTGGCCTGTAAATAACATACTCATCAGCTCCACAGACCTCTCTGCACAGATGGTTTCATTTGAGTTTGAGCTCTCATGCCCCTTTCTAGGAGGTTTATGTGGATGTTTTTTGGCATGCCTGCCTGATACGTGAAGCCCCTTTACCTTCAGGAAGATGTTCACCACACAGGCAATGGCAGACACAGTTCACGTTAATTCTGCCCACTGCCATGTCAGATGCTGATTGCTATGAAGACAGTTTCATAGAAAAAATTTTACTTTGTATTTCTAGAATTGGCTTTGAATTATTATCATTGTATTGATGACCTTAAACTACAACAGAAATTCTCAAAGTAAATAGGCTTAAGTAAAACGCAGGTGTATAATACCAGCCAAACTCATCAAAACCAATAACAAGCATTTACCATGATTATTTCTGATATAAAGAAACATTGGTACAATATTGTGAAAACCTGCATTTATAAATACTTTCTCTCCAGGATGCTGATCAATACCAATCAGCCCTGCCTCTCCTTCAGGAAACTGCTTCCCTTATAGCCTTTGCTTCTTTGATAGGCAGGTTTTATAACCTAAACTCATGTCCAGACCATGGTGAGGCTGTCAGGAGAGGGCATCTGGCTGGAGACTCATTAATCCATGGACAGCCCCGTAGCTGTGTGGTTTGATAGGACAGTTATGCCAACCTGATTTTCTTTCTCAAGAATTTGAACACAGAGAGTCAGAAAATAATTTATCAATCAGAACTGGTGGCAGAAACTGAAGGGATGAAGTGAGAATGTAAAAAGCTAACATTTACCGAGTCCCTACTATGTGCCTGAGACTATCTAGCACATTTCATGGGCTATCTTTTAAATCCCTATAATGGCTCTATGACCCAGGCACTAGTCTTAATTTGCAGGCCCAGGGAAGGTAAATTACTTGATTATGCAGTAACTTGTGGGGTCATGATTGAAGCTGAGGTCGATGTGATTCCAGAGCCTCTTCCCTTTTTAATTTTTTAAAATTTATGTATTTATTTTTTGGCTGCGTTGGGTCTTCGTTGCTGCGTGTGGGCTTTCTCTAGTTGCGGTGAGCAGGGGCTACTCTTTGTTGCGGTGTGCGGGCTTTTCATTGCTGTGGCTCTCTTGCTGTGGAGCACGGGCTCTAGAAAGCAGGCTCAGTAGTTGTGGCGCACAGGCTTAGTTGCTCTGTGGCATGTGGGATCTTCCCAGACCAGGGATCGAACCCGTGTCCCCTGCATTAGCAGGTGGATACTTTTTTTTTTTAACATCTTTATTGGAGTATAATTGCTTTACAATGGTGTGTTAGTTTCTGCTTTATAACAAAGTGAATCAGCTATACACATACATATATCCCCATGTCTCTTCCCTCTTGCGTCTCCCTCCCACCCTCCCTATCCCAACCCCTCTAGGTGGTCACAAAGCATCGAGCTGATCTCCCTGTGCTATGCGGCTGCTTCCCACTAGCTATCTATTCTACATTTGGTAGTATTTATAAGTCCATGCCACTCTCTCACTTCGTCCCAGCTTACCCTTCCCCCTCCCTGTGTCCTCAAGTCCATTCTCTACGTCTGGCAGGTGGATTCCTAACCACTGCATCACCAGGGAAGTCTCCCAGAGCCTCTTCTCTTAATCACTGCATGACACTGACTACAGAAGAGAGTGAATTTTGTAAAGGTCATGTTAAATTTAAGAGGGAAGAAAACCCATGAGCAAATAGAGAATACCAGTTGTCTGAGAAAAGAAAATAGAAATGGAATGGTCCGAAGAGAACCAAGAGTAGTTTGTGGAAAAACACATTTCCCAGGAGAAAAGAGAGAGGCTGGACTTAAGAATTACCTTGAGTTAGCACGGCATTCTGCTATATATTGCTTGAGAATTTCTCTGTCCTTTGCCAGAAAAAGAATGCCTTAAGAAGTTGTCTGTACTAATTAATACCATAAAAGTCTATTTTGGAGGGAGAACAAATATAATGATAACAAGTGTGCTGCAAGAGTCCAGTTCTTTCCTCCTGTGTCTACGCTCAGTTGCCAGCCTGTCTCTCTCAGGAAGACCGGCATGGAGGTGGACCCCAGGGAGCCAGGGCCAAGAGACCCGAAGCTCATTTCTTGTCGGGATGTCTCCTCGCTGGATGCGTTCTTGACAATGAGCAACACTGTAGCCCCAGTAAAGCCAGTTTCTCTTTCCTTTTATGCCAGAGGACTTCCTTCAGTGCCTCATTCTGATGACCCAAGCGCTTCCTAGAAGAACTAGTTTTTGAGATAATCCTGAGGCTACAGAAAAGCACAGGTCTGCACATAAGGAGGCCTGTATTCCCTGACCTAGCAAGGGAAGTGAACCACTTATGCACATATGCCGTGCACTTCCCAGTGCTCCTGGGGGTCACGGTACTGAGGATGTGTGCTTCCTCACAGTATAGTACCCAGGCAGGTCTCCTTTGTAATGACCGCCGCTGGGCCCCAGGATCTGAGGAACCCAGGAACTTCTTAGCTGAACTCCTGGCACCCATGAACATGAGACCCTCCTGTACTCATGGAATAAGATTCTCATCTCCTACACTGGAGTTGGCCCTAGGAATTTGTTTTCTTCATCTTTGGATCCCTTCACTTTGTTCTCTGCCTTCACTTTGCTCTTTTGACAAGCCTTGGTGAAGTTTTAAACCAATCATCTGGAGCACCTTAGAATCCTGTTCCTTTGAAAATTGTAAATGAAGAAATGTTCTATAAAGGAAAGACCAGATTGACCTGGTCAATCATTGAAAAGATCCTTTCCATTTTACAGGTCCCAGTAACCTCACATCAATTAAATGGCAATGCACTTAATTTTCAGGATGTGCTATGATAAATTAGGTATCTAAATGTTAGATGAAACCCAGGCTTTCTGGAATTTCCTAAGATGCAACCTGGGCGTGTGTGTATCTGGGGAAGATATGCATGTCGGCTTTTTATAGAGAAGGACAAAACTGCAAAGTTTTCCTCCATTATTTAGATTAAAATGGGTTGATCAACACAACTTCACTGTCCAATCCAACATAAGGCATTATTTTTAAGGTAATGAATACTTATGAGACTACAGGACACAGTTCAATTTTAAAATGTATATTATATAAGTAAAATTATGAAATGCAGAGTTGTAGAATTCGTTGAGTTGGTATCGGTAATCTTTTTTTTTTTTACATCTTTATTGGAGTATAATTGCTTTACAATGGTGTGTTAGTTTCTGCTTTATAACAAAGTGAATCACTTATACATATACATATGTTCCCATATCTCCTCCCTCCTGCATCTCCCTCCTTTCCACCCTCCCTATCCCAACCCTCCAGGTGGTCACAAAGCACCGAGCTGATATCCCTGTGCTATTTACAACTTTGATTTCTAAATGTTAACCTTCACCTGATTTTAAATGTAATTTCTTTTTCTGCTTATTTATATGTGTAATTCTTGAGGTAACTTACTGTAAATCAAAAGCTACAAATTTCTAATTTAGTGTCTGGATTTACAGATCTCTGACTCTTCATTAACTTCTTGATTTATAAACAACGGATGGAAAGTCCCTGCAGTTAGATGCAAAAACTTGTGCAGGATTTATGCACTCTAAGAGCCCTGCTATAAATCACTGTCACGTTTACAAATATTCCCATTAGTTAGTGCTTTGGCTGTCTGATTTGAAACACCTTCTCTTTTTACTATTTAATTCTGATTTATCTTTTTAATATACAGCTCATTCTGATAATGTTACCATCAAGTGCTGATTTATAAGGGCACTGTAATAAATTTTATAACATAAATTTTAAAGGCTTTGAATTAGATACACCAGACTTTTGAAAGGTTTATGGCTGAAAAACAATTCTCAGAAGCATAAAGTAAATTTTACGCCCTACAAAACAAAACACAGAGTACTGGCCATAGGAATGTTTGTCTTTTCTTTCCATACTGTCTCCCCACCTCCTGCATTAAGACCTTCCTTTTTAAACAAGTGCCTACAGTTGTTGACTGGACCTTCTTCTTAGACTTCCAAGGGCAGAGAAGTATTAGTGTTTGACCTGAACAGATTGATGTGATTATCGTGTACTAAACCTCTTGTTGAATTTGGGGGGCCCTTCATGGTTTTATCTTGGTTCTCTCTTTCATCTGTGCTTTTCATCTGCTGGGGACACACTGAAGCACAATGGGGCTTAAATCCCTGATTGGGGAGCTCAGGTTTCTTGCTGGGCAGCCTGTTAACGACATATCGGTTGAAGTTATTTATTGTTTCCCTGGCTAAAGGCCGAGAGACTCACGTTTATCAGTTTTATTCTCCTTGCCTACTGGTGACTGAACTACAGCCCACTGTCAAAGAGACTTGCTCCTATAGGGGATTAGGGCAAGACGTGAGGGCATTGAGTAAGAATGAGCATTTTATAATGATCATATTCTGGAAGGCGTTATTCACAATAAAGGAAATGGGTAATTTTCCTCTTAATTCTCTCAAATCTATCAGATCTGTGTGGTTGACTTTTTTCATTAGGTTCATGTGCTTTTACCTTTGCCCTTTTTTCTGTCAGGGTGGTATATTAGAGTCACATCGTGACTTTAACTACAAAGGTTTTATCTTACTGAACTGCCAAGAGCTGAAAGCTATTTAAACGGGCAATTAAAGGCACAGATGGGACCTCCCTGGTGGCGCAGGGGTTGAGCGTCCGCCTGCCGATGCAGGGGACGTGGGTTCGTGCCCTGGTCCAGGAGGATCCCACATGCCGCGGAGCGGCTGGGCCCGTGAGCCATGGCCGCTGGGCCTGCGCGTCCGGAGCCTGTGCTCCGGCAACGGGAGAGGCCACAGCAGTGAGAGGCCCGCGTACCGGGGGTGGGGGGGGAGGTACAGATGTTCTTTTGGATGAAGTGACAAATAGTAGACAGAAACCGTTACCCTGTACTCTCTACATAGCCCTGAGATTTGTAGGAACCTGAGAAATCATAGGTGACCAATTTGCTGTACAGCAGTTGGGACTGACCATAAAGCATTTTTTTCCCTGAAATACTTTTAACAACAAAATATTTAGAAAAAAAGTAGCCCATATACTTAAAGACCTCTTTTGGGAGTATTTTTGAGTACTGGGGTTGGAGTTGGGCACAGAAAGAAACTAACACAATATTCTGGCACTTCAGTACATGGTCTGTGTCCTCAAGGGCAAGTCAAAGTAGCAAGGAAGGATTCAAATCCGAAGTAGTTAATAAACAACACGAGATTTTTATGGGAAACTCCGAGGTTTCAGCTAGGTTTCCCTGCTGAGTACTGTATGAGCCACTGTAAGTCAAATCAGTTTTTCAGGGTCTTCGTTCCTCTACCTTAAATATAAAAGGCTTAATTAACAAGTATTCATTGAGCACTTATTATGTGGCAGCCATGTCAAAACTATTGGGGAACGGGTGATCATCGAAGCCACGGTACAACTTTACAGAATTAGAATACAGGAGAAGGCAACATCTTTATAACTAACAAGGGCAGATATATGCTAGATAAGTTTGAACAAACACTGTATAAGAGGAAGAAAATTCCTCGTGGCCCCTTTCAGCTGTGCAGTACTCCTGAGGCAAGAGATAGATGGGCCCCACGTTGAGGGGCTGGAATTTGTCCCCTGAGGACAGACACTTCAAGATAAAGATAATGGCAGAAGCAGAGAGGAGCTGAGCCCTGCCTGGGTAAAAAGATAAGGAGTCTACATATTTCTCATTCTTGAGATCAAGGAGACCTCCCAAACTACAAGTGTGGAAAGGTTCCTCAGGGGTCAGAAAAAGGAGAGGGTGCTAGTTCACAATATGTTCTGCCAATCTCCTAGAGACCCACACGCTGGAATCCATCTTGGCTAAAAGATGCTCATGCACATCCAGGAGGGCCCTGAGTCAGACCAAATATGGACACAGAGCCAGACAAAGCAAGATGATTGGCCAGAGGCAACCTGGAAGAACCACCCCCATATAAATGATTTAAACTACCCCAAAAGCGTGTGACTCCCTCTGAGCTCGCCCATGTATCTTTCCGCATGTACTTTGCTCCTAATAAACATTCTCTCTTCTTTACAAATTTCCATCTCTTTGCTGAAATTCTTTCTCCAAAGAGGACAAGAGCCAGGGCCCTGCTTCTAGCCACTAGAACCTGGTGGTCTAGTGGTTAGGATTTGGCACTCTTACCACTGCAGCCCGGGTTTGATTCCCAGTCAGGGAGTTGAGATCTCATTTCAAGCTGCCACAAACCGCAGCCACCCCAGATCACCAGTGGTTCTAGGTGTTGCTTGCAGATGCTGGAGGGGGCCACACAAACTTTATCCTCAAAGAATTCAAGTTTTGTCCTGAATCATGGCTCTCTGAAGGATCAGTTTAAGGGCTTGCTTTTGTTTTGCCCTCCATGGAACGTTCTCACAGCCAGACTGGCCTCCTAGTAGGCAATGATTAAAAGCATTTAATATACAAATATACTAGCCCTGGCCACCTGAGGCAAGAGATATAACAGATTAGAAAATACTTTGAGATTAAAAATGAAACCCACCATACCAAAACTTCGGGGCTACACTGTAAGTAAGGCTCAGTGTGAAATGTATAGCTATAAATGCCTACATTAAAAAAAGAATAAACATCTCAAAACAATAATGTAACTTGCCACCTTAAGAAACTAGAAAAAGAAGAAGGACCAAACTAAACCCAAAGGAAGCATAAGGAGGGGTGACAAAAATTATGGTGGAGATAAATGAAATAAGGAATAGAAAATAATAGAGAAAATCAACAAAGCCAAAAGTTGTTCTTTTGAACATATCAAAAGAAAAAGGACAAACCTTAGGTAGACAAATAAAAAAAAGAGAGAAAACTTGTATTTCTAATATCAGGAATTAAAGCAGGATATTACTCCTGACCTTACAGGAATAAAAAGTATTATAAAAGAATATTATGAGCTATTATATGCCAACAAATTATATAACCTGAATGGAAAGGACAAATTCCTATAAATACAAACTACTAGCCTGACTTATGAAGAAATAGAAAATCTGAAGAGACCCATAACAAGTGAAGAGATTTAACTTGAAGATTATAAGGTTTACAATGATAAGAAAACCCAGTACCATACAGCTTTACTGGTGAATTCTACTAGATATTTAAGATTTAAAACCAACTGTTCTCAAACTCTTCCAAAAAACAGAAGAGAAGGGAACACTTCCTAACTTATTCTATAAGGCCAGTATTACTTGATACCAAACAGATAAAGATGTCACAAGAAAAGAAAACTACAGAAAAATATCGCTTATGTCTACAGATGTAAAAACACTCAACAAAATACTAGCAAACTGAATCCAGCAACATCTTAAAAGAATTATACACCTTGTTCAAATGCGATTTATCCCAGAAGTGCAAGAGCAGTTCTATCTATGAAAATCAATCAATATTATACATTGTATTAATAGAAGGAAGGAAAAATCCCCACATGATTATCTCAATGAATGCAGAAAAGCATTTAAGAAAATCCACCACTGTTTAATGATAAAAACACTCCACAAACAAGGAATAGAAGGGAACTTCCTCAACCTGACAAACTGTATTTGAAAAATCCACAGCTCACATCACACTTATGAAAGTCCCTCTAAAATCAGGAACAAGAAAAAGATGTCTTCTGTTGCCACTTCAATGTAACACTGTACTAGAAGCTCTATTCAAGGTGATTAGGAAAGAATAAGAAATAAAATGCATCCAGATTTGAAAGGAAGAAGTAAAACTTTATGTATTCACAGATGACATAATCCACAAAAACTATTACAGCTAATAAATAAGTTCAGCATAGTTGTAGGATTCAAGATCAATATACAAATATCAGCTGTATTTCTATATACTTGCAATGAACAACCCAAAAATGAAATTAAGAATTCCATTTTTAAAGGAATCAAGTAAAATAAAATACGTGGTAATAAATTTAACCAAGGAATTGCAGGAATTGTACACTGAAATTTACAAAGCATTGTTGCAAGAAATTAAAGAAGACCTAAATAAATGGAAAGGCATCCTGTGTTCATGTACTGGAAAATTTAATTTTCTTATGATGGCAGTACTCCCCAAATTGACCTACAGATTCAATACAATCACTATCATAATGCCAACTGTGTTTTTTGCAGAAATGGACAACCTGATCTGAAAATTCATGTGGAAATGCTATGAGCATAGAATAGCCAAAACAATCGTGAAGAAGAAAAACAAAGCTGGAGGACTGGTACTTTCAGTTCCAAAGCTTACTACAAAATGACTGTAATCAAAACAGTGTGGTACTGGCATAAGGATAGACATATAAATTAATGGAACAGAAGTGGGAATCTAGAAAAAAAAATCCTACATCTATGGTTAATTGGTTTTTGACAAAAGTGTCAAGACCATACATTAAGGAAAGAATACTCTTTTAAACAAATGGTTCTGGCACAACTGGATATCCACATGCAAAATAATAAATTTGGACTCCTATCTCACATGGCATACAAACATTATTGCAAAATGGGTCAAAGACCTAAATGTATACATTAGGTACATTTAGCTGCAAGTATAAAACTCTTAGAGGGGCTTCCCTGGTGGCGCAGTGGTTGAGAGTCTGCCTGCCAATGCAGGGGACACGGGTTCGTGCCCCGGTCCAGGAAGATCCCACATGCCGTGTGAGCGGCTAGG
This sequence comes from Phocoena sinus, assembly GCF_008692025.1. Lineage (NCBI taxonomy): Eukaryota > Metazoa > Chordata > Mammalia > Artiodactyla > Phocoenidae > Phocoena > Phocoena sinus. Next base: position 32,930,178 of record NC_045784.1, on the reverse strand, counting down.
CCCGTGAGCCATGGCCACTGAGCCTGCACGTCTGGAGCCTGCGCTCCACAGTGGGAGAGGCCACAACAGCGAGAGGCCCGCGTACTGCAAAAAAAAAAACTCTTAGAAAGAAATATAGGTAGAAATCTTTGCAGTCTTAGATTAGACAACAGGTCCTTAAATATGATACCAAAAGCACAAATGAACAAAGAAAAAAACAGTCAAATTGAACTTAATCAAAATTAAATATTTTATTCATCAAAAGGCTAAAAAAAAGTCAAAAGACAGCCCACAGAATGAGTGAAAATATTTGCAAGTTATATATCTGATAAGGGCCTAGAATCTAGGATACATAAAGATCTCCCAACACTCAGTGACAAAAAGATAAACAGTCCAATTGAAAAATGGGCAAAAGGCATGAATATATATTTGTTCAAAGAATATATACAAATGGCCAATAAACATAGGCAAAGATGCTTGGCATCATTAATCATTAGGGAAATGTAAATCAAAACCACAATGGGGTACTAACTCACACCTATGACTACAATTTTAAAAAGACAGATAAGAAGTGTTGGTGACGAGACTCCCGGGAGGGGAGGTGTGGATAGTGAGCTGTGCTTGCACACAGGCTTCTTGGTGGCGGCAACAGCATTCTTAGCGTCTCATGCCCGTCTCTGCGATCCGCGCTGATAGCCACGGCTTGCACCCGTCTCTGGCGCTCTGAATCTCCTCTCCTCGCGCAGCCAGAAACAATGGTCTCTTGCCTCTTCGGCAGGTCCAGACGTTTTCCCGGACTCCCTCCCGGCTAGCTGTGGAGCACTAACCCCTTCAGGCTGTGTTCACGCCGCCAACCCCAGCCCTCCCTGCAATCCGACCGAAGCCCGAGTCTCAGCTCACAGTCCCCGCGCGTCCCGCGGGTGAGCAGACAAGCCTCTCGGGCTGGTGAGTGCCGGTCGGCACCGATCCTCTCTGTGCGGGAATCTCTCCACTTTGCCCTCCGCACCCCTGTTGCTGTGCTCTCCTCCGCGGCTCCGAAGCTTCACCCCTCCGCCACCCGCAGTCTCCGCCCGCGAAGGGGCTTCCTATAGTGAGTGGAAACCTTTCCTCCTTCACGGCTCCCTTTCATTGGTGCAGGTCCCGTCCCTGTTCTTTTGTCTCTGTTTATTCTTTTTTCTTTTGCCCTACCCAGGTACGTGGGGAGTTTCTTGCCTTTTGGGAGGTCTGAGGTCTTCTGCCAGCGTTCAGTAGGTGTTCTGTAGGAGTTGTTCCACGTGTAGATGTATTTCTGATGTATCTGTGGGGAGGAAGGTGATCTCCGTGTCTTACTCCTCCGCCATCTTGAAGATCCCCTCAAACTTATTTTAAAAATAAATTAGTCTTGGCTGTTCTTGGTGAAAATGGGGGTAATTTTAGAAAAAATATATATTTCACTGAATATTAAATTCTAGTTTTCTTAATTAAGGTCTGTGTTTACTAAGACTCATAGTTCCTTGTTGTTACGTTATACTGTTACAAAATTTAATTACATTGTCAGAAGGACACTCTTAAGTTTGTTCCTGAAGCCTAACTTCATAATCAATCTTTGGATAAAGATCAGATGCTCCATGATCTACAACCAGGAGATTAACACCAGGCTATGGTCATTAAAATTTAAAGAAACAATCAGACTACACTAAGGATAACCAGCGCTAGGAAACTGGGCTGGGCTCCTTGTGGACAATTCCAATATATCATTTCCCTGAAAGATAAGGATTGGTGCAGAACAGACTAAGTCAGATGACCAGGGATATATTAGGCTGCACCTAATAGAAGTTCTTGACTTAAATTCTTACTTATGACCTTAGTAATACTGCTAGCTATATTATTTTCTACATTGCCTGTTTTACAAAATTGTTGTTTCTTACATTACCAAATGTGTGACTGAGCCTCTAATAAAATGATGATATATCGTTCCATATGAGATCAATGATTGTAATAGTGTAACTCTAGATATGAGAAGCAGCAGCAAGAGGGAATATTTTCCTGGACCATAAGAGACTAGTAAGGCAGGTGATCCAAAGACTTTTGGCTACTGTTAACAAGGCCTAGCTCAGTAACAGCACATTGAGTGGCCTGTCAACAAAATCTTCGCCAGAACTGGGAATGAGCATTCCTAGCACCACTGGACGAAATGACCCCCCAAACCATGGTCAAACTTATGACCATGAAGGGGCCCTGCCGATTGGAGACTGACACTTGCCATCTACCTCTACAAGGTAGAGCTATCTCAGAGGCTGTCTTTCCGGGCTCTAGTCCTCAGTAATGCCCCAAATAAAACATAATTCTCAACTTTTAGGTTGTGCATTTATTTTCAGTTGACAGGATCTCTTTATTTCTGTACCTCTTATGTACCTTCCTTGGGAATATGGGCTAGGTGGGACTGAAGTAATTCTGGGTCCTTGGACCAGCACCAATGTAACACCACTCCCTAACAGGACCTCAATCATTTGTTTCCCAAGACCGTTGACCAAAACCGCCCGCCTTGGCCAGGCACGATAATAACCATTTGCCTCAGTTGTCTCAAAACAGGAGGTCGCGATAAAGAATGCTGAAAACTAACCAGGAGAAGTTTGGAGGGGCCAGAAGGAGGGAGGAGACACCAGCCCGTTACTGACCCAGAAGAATTCAGGAGGGGCCAAAAGGAGGAGGGAGGAGACAGTATGTCCTGCCCTAACCTCCCAGAAACCCTCACACTGGCATCCATCTTGGCTGAGAGATGCGCACGCCACCAGGAAGGACCCTGAGTCAGACCAGATATGGGTCAAGCAAGACCAGAGACCAGGTTGTCCAGAGACAGAAAGCTAACATCACCACCATAAAACCTGAGACTGTGAGCCATGTGGCAGAGCAGTTCTCCTGGGTTCCCTTACCTTGCTGTTCTCTGCCCAGGCACCCCTTCTCAATAAATTGTTTTGATTTGTCAGTACGTGTGTCTCCTTAGACAATTCATTTCCAAGCGTTAGACAAGAGCCCACTCTCAGGACCTGGAAGGGGTTCCCCTTCCTGCAATGGTACTGGCAACTAAAAACTGTCACCCACCATCTGGTTCTACAAGGATAAAGTCACTAGCTACTGTAGCTGCTGACCTTCAACACCCCCTGAAAGGAGTTCAGGGCAGAGATCAGGAATGAGGCACTCTGTGCTCTGAAAAAAACTGGCAGAACAGGCCTTCAGAAAGTTAGATATTTTCAGGAGAAGATTTTATGACCCCAATTTCTTGCATCATCTCATATCTAGAAAAGCACTAAAATCATCAACGGAGACATCTGCTCCTTGTGACTAGCTGCAACCTTCTCATGACCAGCATCAACCTTCTGCCAAAATGTGTGCTTGATTGCACATACTCCCCCTTCACTAAAATCTTATATATACTGACTTCCCGCCCTACCTCTTCAGAGCAGTTCCTCAGAGCTATATGAGAAGCTGTCTCCTGAGCGATAGTCCTCATTAGGCCCCAAATAAAACTTAACTCACAGCTCTCACATTGTGCATTTTTCTTCAGTTGATAGTACTGACAGGAATATTGATGAGGAATATCTTCTACTGGGCCAGAGAGGTTAGAGTAGAGGCCCTTATGAAGTTTCTATAAAGTATTCCATTTATATAAAAACTGTTTTTTGTATTATCTTCACAAATCACAGATATTAGTGATACTAAGGTAGTAAAACAGAGGGAGGAATAAAAATTTAAATGATTATCTGCAAAAGCAATGCATCTTAAAATGTATTTTATTATGTCTCAGTACTTTACAAACCAAATTACAAATGAATTCTAGAAATCAGGGAAGTCTGAGAAGATAAATATCAGACAAATCTCAAGCGTGTTTCAAAATCATTTTGCTGTAAGCGTAACAGCCTGATGTCCAGAGCAGGAAACAATACATTAATTCATCTCCCTCCTGCTGTGGGGCCTTTAGGGACTTTCCACCCCCTCACTTGTTCCCGTAAACCAATTCTTCTCCCTATCGTGCGCCACTCCTTCTCCCTATCGAAACCAATTCTTGGAGTTTTTCAGTTGACGGGGACTTTCCAGACAGCGGGTAATTTTCCAGTTGCCCGTAACAGGTATACGCCCTAACCGCCACAATGAACAAACAACTATAACGGCCAGAAGGTGGGACAAAAGTTCCTAGGCCAATGAATTCAAAAGTCACCACATTTACCCAATCATTGTGAGAATATACCTGCCCTATGAGTAAATAAACCTATAAAAAGTATGTGATTCCGCTTTTAGGGGTTCCCCATCGGCCTCCTGCGTGAGGTTCAGGGAACCCCGGTGCATTGGCTCCTAATAAACCTCTTGCGTGTTGCAACGGCTCTCGACTCTTGGCGGTTCTTGGGCGAGTTGGAATCCCTCGTAGACCGTTTGGGTCTAACACTGCAATTTTCCATTCTTCCCTTTTCACATGTCAAAGGCAGCCATAATGCCTGCATATTTCTCAAAGTAATTTTTTTTATTTTTTTGCATTTTCTAACCTTTACCATTGCATCTTTATCTTCCTTTTGGGCCTGTTTCCATTTCACAGAGACATCACGCTATCAAAATCTCCAGACAGGAAAGATGGGAGCTAGCCAGTTCTCCTCAAGCAATGCTAACAGAATATCCATCCCTTTTGTTAACCCTTTGGAAATGCCAAGCAGTGATTTACAACTCCTCGCCCCTGCAGGGCCTTTGTCAAGAAATCACCCAGATGGTGTGAGAGCAGTGCAGGGCAGGATGCAGGGCTCTGGGCAGCAGGAATGTCTTGCAGGCCTGGTGCCCTCAGGACAAGGCTTGAACCATCCATGAAGAAAAGGATAAAGGGAAAAATAATGGAGCTCAAACTTGAAGCCTGTATCCTAGATTCCTTGAGGGTGAAGCTGTGCAAAAGAACAGTATCCTGTATTTATGGGAAGTGATGTTTAATTGGAACTGAATAAATACTAAAACATATAGATGTATTTCAGAAACTAGAAATAGGCGTATAGTTATACACAGACATGAATATATATATTGCACATACTAAATAGAATACATCCATGTGTTCTTTCTTTTTTGGGTTGTTTTTCAAAATCCAACATACTTTAGAGCAGGGGATCAGCAATAAAGGGCCACATAGTAAATATTTTAGGCTTTGTGTGCTACACATAGTTACAATTACTCAGCTCTTTTGTTGTGGCTTTAAAGCAACCACAGACAATGTGTAAACAAACAGGCGTGGTTGTGTTCCCATGAAACTCTATTTATGGACACTGAAATTAGAATTCGATACAATTTTCACATGTCACAAAATATTATTCTTCCTTTTATTTTTTTTCAACTATGTAAACACGTAAAAACCACTGTTAACTCATACGCTGCTGTACAAAAATAGGTGGCAGGCTGAATTTGGCCCATAGGCCCTAGCTTACTGACCTTTGTTTTAGAAGATCAGGATCCATAGGATGAAATAAAATTTGATGCTATCTAAAAACTGGAAATATTTTAGATTTGTGGAACATCTAAACGCAATTCACCACTCCTACTGGAGATGACTATTTTGAAGTGTTAAAATAATCACTAGGTGGCTCTGTACTCTTGTTTCCTCTGTATTTGCGACAGCGTTTCACCCATCCTCTGCCAGGCGTTCAGCACTAGATGGCACCAACAGCTGACAATGTGGGGTTTTTTTTAATCTTTCGAAGTTAATACCGCTAAACATAGAAATTATTTATCTTCCCTGTACAGCAAGAAATACATGATCAATCTCTGTTTCTATTCCCAGAATGCTACATATTTACTTTACTGTCAGCTTTCAAAATGGGACTTATCTGTCATTGAATAATGACAGATTAAAATAATGCATTTGGCTAATAGAAGCTATATGGTTAGGAGCTACAGAAAATTAACCTGACACATTAAAGTAGTTCCCAAGTATCTACTTCTAAATTCTGTTTTGTAAAACATGTAGACATGAAATAATTTAGTAATGCAAAACTAAAGTTGACTTCACTGCTTTTGTATTTTCGGTGAAATGAAGCTATCATTTCTGAAATTCAAAGAAATGATATATTAACGTACCCTCAGTGAAGTAGAATCAATCCTACAGGTCACTGCTTGACTTTGTGGGTTAAAATTGCTTTCAAAATATTATTATTAGCACTGTTGCACTGGAGGCTTCTAAACTGATTAAGGTAGAGGCAGGATTGCATTTTTTTTTTTTTTATAAGAGCTTGCTAGCTTTCAAAATGCAAAGTTAGAAGTACAGGTCACTTTGAGTAGACCTGATTTTCCTAAATTGAAAGAGATTAAGTTCATTGTCGGTAACTTGTCACAAAGGCAAATTTTCAAAATTTACAAGTTAAAAGTGCTGGCATAATATATAAATAAATAAATCACTGGCATATTTAAAATTCAAATGTTTTTGAAATAGCTGGCTTTATTTATGACTTGCTCATTTTACCTTCTTTACCACCTTCTTAATTTAGATCTGCCTCAAGCTGGAAAAGAATAAATGAGGGAATCCAATTATGTCATTTTATTTTACTGCCAAATCCATACTGTAATTTCTTTTCCACATGCTGTTTTCCAAATGTCATGAGATTAGAAGGCTGTTTGTTTTTATTCAACTTTAAGTGGTTCTGTATATGTGAAATGAATTGCATTATGTGTGCGCATAACCGGTGCATCTCCAAGAGAAAGAATAGCTCATCATATCAACAGATTTAAAATCTAATAAAAATATTTTCAGTGAGATACAATTCATTGCAGCAGGGTTAAGCAAAGCATATGTAGTTATCTCTGCTTCTTCATTCCTTTTCATTTCCATATGAAAAATGAGTTTTGCTTTGATCTCTTTTTATTCATGTGTACATTAAATCAAGAAACTACATGATGGGGAGGGGAAGGGTGAGCTGTGACGGCGAGAGAGAGTCATGGACATATACACACTAACAAACGTAGTAAGGTAGATAGCTAGTGGGAAGCAGCGCATGGCACAGGGATATCGGCTCGGTGCTTTGTGACAGCCTGGAGGGGTGGGATGGGGAGGGTGGGAGGGAGGGAGACGCAAGAGGGAAGACATACGGGAACATATGTATATGTATAACTGATTCACTTTGTTATAAAGCAGAAACTAACACACCATTGTAAAGCAATTATACTCCAATAAAGATGTTAAAAAAAAAAAGAAACTACATGACACATTCTGGAACTGATAGAATGCTGTTACCAACTCAAAACAATGTCTACTTATTGTCATAACTATGTACCAACAGAGAAATAAAGGTTACCCATTATCATCTACAAATTGGCACTTGCCATGGGCACTTGCCATCTACCTCCCTCTACAATGATTAAATCAGGTGCCACTGCAGCTGCTAACCCTCAACACCCCCTGAAAGGAATTCAGGGTGGAGATCAGGAATGAGGCACTCAGTGCTTTGAGCAAAACTGGCAGAACAGGTCTTCAGATAGTTAGATATTTTCAGGAGCTGATTTTATGAGCCCAGTTCTTGCATGTCCTCATATCTAGAAAAGTACTAAATTCCTTCATGGTGACGTCTGCTTCTCATCACCATGTGCTTGATTGCATGTATTCCCCCTTCACCAAAATCATATATATTGACCTCCCCCCCACTACCTCTTTGGAGGAGTTTTTCAGAGCTACGTGAAATGCTGTCTCCAGGCTGCAGTCCTCATTTTGCCCCAAATAAAACTTAACTCGCAACTCTCACATTGTGCATTTTTTTTCAGTCGACACCACAGTTCTTGAAGTAGCACCTCTAATGATGCTAGTTTTGTTTGTTTGTTTGTTTTTTGGCCATGCCACTCGGCTTGCGGGATCTTAGTTCCCCAACCAGGGATTGAACCTGTGCCCCCTGTGGTGGAAGCTCAGAGTCTTAACAACTGGACCACCAGGGAAGTCCCAATGCTAGCTTTGTTTTGCATTGAACATAATTTCATTTCTCCTTATCTTTCTTTAACTAAACTATATTCATCTGAATAAAAAATCTGAACACATTATTTTGATTAGTCAGAATATTTTGTTCCACTAAGGAAACTAACTTTGCTCTTTCTAAGAGATTTTCAACTGACTTTTTGGGAGGAGTATATTAAAAACAAATCAAGGAAGGATGTCTGTGCTTTAAATTTCACTTTCTTAGTGAAAATCACATGTAAACTACATCTACACAGCATAAAGTTGGAAATGTAGTTGACAGTTATATAGACAATTGAGGTTTAAATGTTAAGTCTAAAAATAAAATTCAGATCTCAATGATTATCTAAACTATTTTCAAACAAGTTCCCTTAATATCATTAAACTTCTGTTGTTTAACCACATGCAACTGACAAACCAATCCTGTAAACCAATCCAACAGGCTTCTGTCTCCATCCTTACATGTGGTGTACTAAGCACAATGGTAGTAAAATAGCATAATCCTAAGGATAGCTGTCAGTATAAGTTTATGCTCCACTATTGAATATTCCCTTTAGCTCTTAATAGTTTTGTCAGTTATCCTGAATTGTTTCATAAATGATATTATCTGCAAATACAGATTCCCGACTTTTTGAAAGTTCGTTTTTATGCCACTTCACTTTTACGAAAGGCCTACATTATTACCTGTTTTTGCTAACCAAAAGAAATCTGAAAAGGATTTTTGTTTTTACAAAAAAAGGTGAACAGTGAAAATGGTGTTCAGCATTTGTTTTACAGCCAGCTGTTAAAGAGGCAGCACGCACCCCAAGCAGAGAGTGGCCCCTCCAAGCTCCTTCCCTGGGAACTACACTCAGCTTCTCAGCATCAAGCCACCCTGGCTTTGAAATGTGTCTGTGAACATCTCTGATTTATCTCAATTTATTTTGTGCATCTGTCAGCAAGAAGCATCCTAAGGTAATTGCTTCTTCACGTTATGTCATTTTGGTTTACGAAAGGTTTCATAGGAACGCTCTACTTTCATATAGTGGGGGGAAATCTGTAATATTTATTTCCTCTTCTTTAACTTTTACATCCATGCTCTATTTTTTCTCTTGTTTTATTGTAATGGGGAGGATTTTTAGCACAATTTTTTTTATAAGAGATGATATTTTTATTCCTGCCTTTAAGGTAAAGTATTCGAGAACTTTTATTCCTGCCTTTAAGGTAAAGTATTCGAGAACTTTGCATCTTAAATTGTATATATTTGTTATAGGTGTCTGGTAGATACACTTATGAAAGTTAACTTTGCCAAAAATATTTATCTTTAATTGTTACTACATTTTATTCAATGGTATGACAATGAGTGTTAATGAAATATTTCTCTCATTTGTTATTTTAGTGAATTACTTTAATAAATTATCTAACATGGTACTATTCTTGCAATTTTGAGATTAGCCCTTCGTTTTCATGTAATTTTTATAAAAAACTGTTGATTGTGTTTTGCTGATAATTTATTCAGCTCTTAGTTTTGTTGATCTTTTCTATTGTTTTGCTGGTCTCTATTTATTTCTGCTCTGATCTTTGTTATTTCCCTCCTTCTGCTGACTTTGGGCTTAGTTTTAAAGTTCTCTTTCTATTCTAGTTCCTTGAAGTATAAAGTTAGGTTGTTTGAGATTTTTCTTTGTTCTTCAAGTAGGCATTTATTGCTATCAAATTCCCCCTTAAAACTGACTTTGCTACATCCTACACATTTTGGTAGTTGTGTTTTGATTTTCATTTGTTTCAGAATTTAAAAAAAATTTTTTCTTTTGAGTTATTTTTTGACTCATTCATTTCTCAGGACTGTGTTGTTAATTTCCACGTATCCATGAAATTTCCAGCTTTCCTTCTACTACCTGGAGCTGTTTACAGGTCTATTAGCTAAGAACATGGTCAGCACGTCAGCTGCCTGGGTGTGGGCCTGTCTTCTCAAAATGGCTCTCCTCATTCTTGGACTGCACTGGGTTTTCACAGCCTCTTACCTGGATCCCAAATCTCCCACAAAGGCACTTTTGTTCATGGACGCATGGCAAATTATTGCTGTTGAGGGAGGGATATTTGACCATCTTGCTAACATCACTCCTTTTCATTCTAAATTCTAAGCCCTCACAGACTTTTCTTACTTTTCACACTTCCTCTATCACCCTTCTTCCCAAACCAAGGAATTTTTTTTCTACTTATCATAATTTCTCATTAATAAATCTCTGAATACAAATTATACCTTATTCTCCTGATCTTAGATATTTGAAATTGAAAAGCCAAAATTTGATTATTTGTATGTCCCCCTCTCTTCATTTCTGCTGAGTCATGGACAATGGCTATTTGACTGAATAAGTGATAGTCAAAGGGCAGAAAGAGTGTAAATTTATTTAGTTCTTCCTTAATATCACCCTGTGATGATATTTCCTGGTGCTGACTGCACTTCCATTTCTTTTTCATGACCTGCTCTCCCCTTCACTCCTTCCTTCTGCCACAACCTGCAAAATCAGGCACTTTCGAGAATGAAAACACTTTTTGGTCTTTATTAAGATGAAGAACATGTACCACTTCATCACTGGGCATAAGAAACTGCAAAACGGAACTTTTAATATTATAAAGCTATTTAGAATACAGATGGCATAAATAATTTCATATGGTTTTCTAAAGATCTATGGAAAAATAATAACCCTGGAGAATCTGAACTGACAACCATGGGACAAAGACATGTGGGAATAACTTGTAACTATATACTTAATTGACCTTGAAGGAAAATGAGTCTCATATTTGGTACTGAATACAATTTAATAAAGATTCAAATATATTATTATCCAAACAAGTTACCTAGGCTATTTTAGGATATTATTAGAATCATATAATGTTTACGCTCTGAATTCTTTTGGCTGTCCTAACAATCACTATCCTGATTTAGAGCAAAAGTAATGGAAAGTAGTTAGATAAAATAAAGTGTACCATCCATCAGTATTTTTAGTAATTTATTTTCACACATCACTTTGAAATGTTATATCTGTAGTTAAGTGGGATAAAATGTATAATTTAAGTTGGCTTACTGAAATTATACAATTTCTTGTAGTTCTTGTAGGAAAAGATTATACTTAACTCTCTATAAAATTATTAGTATTGTAGAAAGTGTTACATCTCTAAATATTTATTACCTTTCAAATAATGCCAGATTGAACAAATTCCAACAAATACCATTGTTTGTGAAGACAACAAATTGTGAAACAATTATTTAGTTACACACACACACACACAGACAATGTCAATGTGTTATGATTATTCTGACAAAAACAAATTTTGAATTCTTATACATTAACAAAGTACTGAATTTTAGATTTTGAGAGTTTTTCCAGTCAAATATTTTAAAAACACTTTAAATTATTTATATATTATTTATATACTTATTATATTTATACAACATATAATTACATATATCCACATATATATATCTTTAAATATATACATATATATATATATATCCTTAAATAACAATGTGGTGGTAGATTATGCAAAACTCCTTAAGTAACAATGTCTATAGATGGGGATGATAACATTGTAGCCCCATTTTACTAATGATAAAAAGGATGATTTTAGTTACAATTCAGTTTAAATGAAAAACATGATATTTACATTTGTGTTTTATTCTGCTTGAAAATATAATTTTTTTCATTTTTAACTGCTTACATTACATTATTAATCTTCATCATATACTGTAATTCTCATATATTCACATATGTGTATTTAGCTCACATTTCAGCTGTAATCAGAAAACTTAGCTGTCAAAACAAAACAGACTTTGATGGTTCCCACACTGTATTTAAAGGCATTAAGGTATTCAGACATTGGAACTCTTCCACAGCATGTTGGTAGCAGACAAGAATTTAAAACACGTCTTCTGAATCCTTTTCATATGCTTAATAATTTAGTAGTCCTAATGATCATATAAATATTATTTGCATCCCAGGCATAAAAAATAAAGACCAAACATGCTTCTGAGGCAAAAATACTATGAGCACATAAACAGCTGTTCTCTTTGACATTGCTCTTTGACGCTGGTATCAAAAATAGTATTTTCCAGGTCAACAAAGGGAGAAATAACTAAATGATGGAGTTACGTATCCTCTGTGACAAATAAACAAACACTCTGTAGAAATAAGCACTCTGCTCTACCATCCCACTTCTCCCCTACTCCCATCATTTCCTCTAGTGAGTTTAGATGTAGACTCCCTGGCAACGATATTTCAAGGCCTGTGACACTGCTAGTTAACTACAGGTTGAATACATTTCCAGGAAAAAATGCCCCCTTCCCTAACTCAGTTTCCCAGTATCTACCTTTGTGTTATTTACAACCTTGTGAAATCAGTAAGTTTTCTACATATGTTGTCACGTTGGTCAGAGCTAAGAGAATTGTTGTTTTAAAGAATGATTAATTCTATTTTTTCCAAGGGCATATGTCCTAAGAGCCTGTTCAGAATCCTTTAGAGCACTAAAAAGATAACACATATAAAAAGAAACACATTAGCTCACCTAAAAATAGAATTCAACTGAGATCCTATGTATAAGGGGAAATGGAAAGAGAAAAGTTTTAGAGGTTATAAGGTAAGAAATGATCACTGTTTAATATGAGAGAAAGCAAAAGTATTTTCTCAGACACAAGACATAAACCAGGCAGTCACTTGCCATGATTGGCAAAGATTTGGGGTGAAAATAGAGAACTCTAAAGGCACCCAGGAACTGTGAATTACTGGAACTGCATCTCAGCTATTTATAAATACATTTCCATTTAGAAATGTGTTCACTGCAGTGATGACTCTCAGAATATAAGCCACGAAACATCTGGCAATGTTTAACACCACATCCTATCTGCCTCCATCTTGGGCTGTATTAAAAGAAGCAGTGTCCGATTCACAGGAAGGAAGAATCCCACTGTAATGATCAGAAACCACATCTCTGAATTCATTCTAGGTGTACCCCAAGGTAAGTTATACAGAATAATGACATAAGGAATTCTTTGATTTGACAGTATTCTTTGATTTCATTTTTTTAGTCAGTGTAAAGAAGATTTCAGGAACAGCAGTTACATTCTTCTAAAGAATCTTAGAACTCTTATGGAAAAAATAATTTGATTTAAATGCTTTTGTTTTACCAGAAAATAAAAAACATTTTAAAAACCCAATAACAAAAAACAAACAACCCAACCAAATAATGAGCAGAAGACCTAAACAGACATTTCTCCAAAGAAGACATACAGATGGCCAATAGGCACATGAAAAGATGCTCAACATCACTAATTATTAGAGAAATGCAAATCAAAACTACAATGAGGTATCACCTCACACCGGTCAGAATGGCCATCATCAAAAAGACTACAAATAATAAATGCTGGAGAGGATGTGGAGAAAGGGGACTCTCCTATACTGTTGGTGGGAATATAAATTGGTGCAGCCACTATGGAAAACAGTATGGAGGTTCCTCAAAAAGCTAAAAATAGAGTTGCCATATGATCCTGCAATCCTACTCTTGGGCATATATCTGGACAAAACAATAATTCAAAACGATACATGCACCCCTATGTTCATTGCAGCACTATTTACAATAGCTAAGATGTGGAAACAACCTAAATATCCATTGACAGATGAGTGGATAAAGAAGATGTGGTACATATATACAGTGGAACACTACTCAGCCGTAAAAAAGAATGAAATAACGCCATCTGCAGCAACATGGATGGACCCAGAGATGATCGTACTAAGTGAAGTATGTCAGAAAAACAAAGACAAATACCATATGATATCACTTACATGTGGAATCTAAAATATGACACAAATGAACTTATCTACGAAACAGAAACAGACTCACAAACAAAGAGAACAGGCTTGTAGTCGCCAAGGGGGAGGGGACATGGGGGAGGGATGCATTGGGAGTCTGGGATTAGTAGATGCAAGCTATTATATATAGAATAAACAACAAGGTTGTTCTGTATAGCATGGGGAACTACATTTAATAACCTGTGATAAAGCATAATGGAAAAATAATATGAAAAAGTGTATATATGTATAACTGAATCACCTCTCTATACAGTCGAAATTGACACAACATTGTAAATCAACTGTACATCAATAAAATAAATTTTAAAATATTTTAGCTTACTAGAAGTACGGTCCAGTGACACAATATACTTCCTATCTACATTACTAACTCTGGGATAGCATGGTAGATCATCAAGGCCCAATTTGCCTAAGGATTCTTGAATAAAATTTATGGGCGATTTTTTTTTAACATCTTTATTGGAGTATAATTGCTTTACAATGGTGTGTTAGTTTCTGTTTTATAACAAAGTGAATCAGTTATACATATACATATGTTCCCATATCTCTTTCCTCTTGTGTCTCCCTCCCTCCCACCCTCCCTAACCCACCCTTCTAGGTGGTCACAAAGCACTGAGCTGATCTCCCTGCGCTATGCGGCTGCTTCCCACTAGCTATCTACTTTACGTTTGGTAGTATATATATGTCCATGCCTCTCTCTCGCTTTGTCACAGCTTACCCTTCCCCCTCCCCATATCCTCAAGTCCATTCTCTACTAGGTCTGTGTCTTTATTCCCGTCTTACCCCTAGGTTCTTCATGACATTTTTCTTCTTACATTCCATATATATGTGTTAGCATATGGTATTTGTCTTTCTCTTTCTGACTTACTTCACTCTGTATGACAGACTCTAGGTCCATCCACCTCACTACAAATAACTCAATTTCGTTTCTTTGTATGGCTAAGTAATATTCCATTGGATATATGTGCCACATCTTCTTATGGGCGATTTTTAAAGTCCTCAGACACTAGAAATATAATGTTCCATAAAAGAGGGAAATTGCATAATGCCTGTCTTCTATGTAATGGAAAGAAAAAGTGCTCCTACTGATTCAGGGAACAATAAAGACATAAGTCCCTCTTCCCAACACAGAGTCAGAGCAGGAAGAGGAAAAGTAGGTGTGCAGGACATAGTACCACCATTCTGAGGAGCTTGCCAGCCAATCTCCTGAGAACTTCATTCATTCATTCTTTTAGCATCAACAAAGGGGAAGACACTGAAGATGAATCAGGAAGATAGTGGGCTAGAAACTCTGAGTACAAAGAATATGAAGTAGTTACTAGAGTTGAAATTTCTGGAATGATGGAGTAAAGAGCATGGCAACCCCCCTGCCTAGCAAAACTATTTATCCAGCAAAAATTACAAAACAAAAAAATCTTTTTATTAAAGAAGTCTCTAAATTTTCCTAAAATCATACAGCATAGGAGAAACATTTATTAAAGAAAATCTATGGAATCATGGTAAGAATGGTGAGAGTCTGTGGTGTCGAACCTGCAACCTGGTCCATTACCCACCCATTCCCAGTTCTGTGTTACAGACATTCTACCAGGCACGTAAAACAAAGAACAGGGCAGATCCCTCTCGCCCCACCCCCCAGTCTGTGGCTATATTTTCATCCCAGGAGGGTCAGACTGCTGGTTTTCCTCACTCCTCTCACTCCCAAAGTGCAGAACCTCTATTCTGAGTGGGCAGAAGAGAGGAATGGTCTTCCTTCTCATATCCAGTCTCCACTCACAAGGTGAAAGCTCTATCTCAGGTGCTACGGGCCAGGAATCCTGGCCCCAGATCAGTGATAGAGTGGAGGTTTCATGCCTGGAGGGACAAACTGAGAAGACCAGGCCTAATGTTTCAGTCCTCCAGGGCCCGTTCTTAGAATGAGGCTGTTGTACTGGAAAAGCGGGTCCTCACCATCAGCTCCAGTGCAGTGGCAAAGGGGTTCATCCAGGAGTAAAGGAAAGATTGATGGGACAAAACCCCCTCGGCTCTTCCTGAGAGGATGGATGGACATTATTTGGATCAGTGAGTAGAGAACACATGCCAGAGAGTGTTGCTGAGAACAATGGAGACCTTAGTGGACTAGAGATGTAGTTAAGATATAAACAAATTCGCAGAACAGCCAGAAGTTTAATAGCAAGGACCAGGGAATGACAGCACAATGAAAAGCCCTCCTAGGATCAAAGTCAGTCCTAGAGCTTGAGAAGGCTGTACATATGCATTATGTTGCATCCACTCAGAAGCAATCAGAGCAGGACGTGAGGGAGAGCCACACATAGACCCATTAATACAGGGCAGAAGTCTTACTGGCACAAGAGGCTTAAACAAAACCTCTGACAAAACACTGAATATCCAATGAGCTCCTTGAACCCAGGTGTGACTCCTAAGAAAGGCTTAAAGATATCACAATCATCGCTGGTAGTATGGCACACTGTATACATGCCTAAGGCTGCACTCTATCTAGAGTTATCAGAGATGAAAATTTCAAGCCACTAGTGCCCAGCTGAATGTGGCACAAAAAAAAATGTAAATTCCCCGAACTCACACAGCAGCCTCTGAACCATACAAATATCCCACGGTAAAGATTAAAAATCTAACTGGCTAAGCGTTCTTAAAACACAGCCTTTGACCAATAAGTGCTTTATGACAGCAAAAGGTAACTCCAGGTAGCCAGACTAAAACATAAAAACAAAGGGAAAAATAACTCAGAGCCTATACTCTGAGGGGGAAGTAGACTTTGCAGAAATAGCTGAGCCAAGTTACTAAACAAACAAATGAGAAAAAAAACAACCATGGTTACCTCTGGAGAGAGGTCAGTATCTAGAGTTGCTATAATAAATTATCTAAAATGTCCAGTTTTCAAAAAAAAATTATGACACATAAAAAGAAACAGGAAAGTGTGACTCACACATAGGGAAAAAAGCTGGCAATAGAAACTGTCTATAAAGGGTCCATGATGGTGGATTTATTAGATTAAAAACTTCAAAGCAGCTATATAAGTACGTTCAAAAACTAAAGGAACCCATACGTAAAGAATTAAAGGAAGGTATGATGATCGTGTTTCATTCAAAAAGGAATATAACTAAAGATACAGAAGTTATTAAAAAGAACAAATGGAAAATCTGAAGTTGAAACATATAATAATTGACATTAAAAATTCAGTAGAGGGTGTAACCGTAGTTCAAGCTGGCAGAAGAAAGAATCAATGAACTAAAAATATAGATTGAGGGGGGACCTTGAAGATGGCGGAAGAGTAAGACGCGGAGATCGCCTTCCTCCCCACGGATACACCAGAAATACATCCACACGTGGAACAACTCCTACAGAACTCCTACTGAAGGCTGGCAGAAGACCTCAGACCTCCCAAAAGGCAAGAAACTCCCCACGTAACTGGGTAGGGCAAAAGAAAAAACAGAGACAAAAGAATAAGGACGGCACCTGCACCAGTGGGAGGGAGCTGTGAAGGAGGAAAAGTTTCCACACACTAGGAAGCCCCTCCGCGGGCGGAGACTGCGGGAGGCAGAGGGGGGAGTTTCGGGACCGCGGAGTAGTGCACAGCGACGGGTGCGGAGGGCAAAGCGGGGAGATTCCTGCACAGACGATAGGTGCTGACCGGCACTCACCAGCCCGAGTGGCTTGTCTGCTCACCCGCCGGGGCGGGCGGGGCTGCGAGCTGAGGCTCGGGTTTTGGTTTTGGACGGAGCTCAGGGAGAGGACTGGGGTTGGCGGCTTCAACATAGCCTGAAGGGGTTAGTGCACCACGACTAGCCGGGAGGGAGTTCCGGGAAAAGCCTGCACCGGCCGAAGAGGCAAGAGACTTTTTCTTCCCTCTTTGTTTCCTGGTGCGCGAGGAGAGGGATTTAAGAGCGCTGCTTAAAGGAACTCCAGAGACGGGCGCGAGCCGCGGCTAAAAGCGCGAACCCCAGAGACGGGCGCGAGCTGCGGCTGAAAGCGCAAACCCCAGAGACGGGCGCGAGCCGCGACTAAAACCGCGGACCCCAGAGACGGGCGGGAGACGCTAAGGCTGCTGCTGCCGCCACCAAGGGGCCTGTGTGCGAGCACAGGTCACTCTCCACACCCCTCTTCCGCGGAGCCTGTGCAGCCCGCCACTGCCAGGTTCCCGGGATCCAGGGACAACTTCCCCGGGACAACGCACGGCGGGCCTCAGGCTGGTGCAACATCACGCCGGCCTCTGCCGCAACGTCACGCTGCCTCTGCCGCCGCAGGCCTGCCCCGCACGTAGTGCCCCTCCTACCCCCATCCCCCAACCCGCGGCCTGAGTGAGCCGGAGGCCCCGAATCAGCGGCTCCTTTAACCCCGTCCTGTCTGAGCGAAAAAACAGACGCCCTCCAGCGACCTACACGCAGAGGCAGGGCCAAATCCAAAGCTGAGCTCCTGTGAGCTGTGAGAACAAAGAAGAGAAAGGGAAATCTCTCCCAGCAGCCACAGAAGCAGCGGATTAAAGCTCCACAATCAACTTGATATACCCTGCATCTGTGGAATACCTGAATAGACAAGGAATGATCCCAAATTGAAGAGGTGGAATTTAGGAGCGAGGTCTATGATTTTTTTCCCTTTTCCTCTTTTTGTGAATGTGTACGTGTATGCTTCTGTGTGAGATCCTGTCTGTATACTCTTGCTTCCACCATTTGTCCTAGGGCTCTATCCGTCCATGACTTTTTTTTAAAAATTCTTTTTCTTAATAATTAAGTTTAATTGTAATAACTTTATTATACTTTACCTTCGTTCTTTCTTTCTTTCCTTCCTTCCTTCCCTCCTTTAGACAACGAATCACCCCAAATTGAGGAGGTGGTCTCAGGGAGCAGGATTTATGATTTATCCCCCTTTACCTCTTTTTGTGAAGGTGTATGTGTATGCTTCTGTGTAAGATTTTCTCTGTATAGCTTTGCTTCCAACATTTGTCCTAAGGTTCTATCCGTCCCTTTTTTTTTTTTTCTAAATATTTTTTAATTCAATAACTATATTATAATTTTATTTTTACTGTATCATCTTTCTTTCTGTCTTTTTTCCTTCTTTCCCTCCTTCCTTCCTTCCTCCCTCCCTCCCTCCTTTCTTTCCTTCTTTGCTTCTTTCTTCCTTCCTTCCTTTCCTCCTTTCCTTCTTTCTTTCCTCATACTTCTACTAATTCTCCCTACTTTTTCTCCCTTTTATTCTGAGCTGTGTGGATGAAAGACTCTTGGTGCTCCAGCCAGGAGTCAGGGCTCTGCCTCTGAGGTAGGAGAGCCAACTTCAGGACACTGGTCAACAAGAGACCTCCCAGCTCCACATAATATTAAACGGTGGAAATATCCCAGAGACCTCCATCTTAACACCAGCACCCAGCTTCACTCAACGACCAGCAAGCCACAGTGCTGGACAACCTATGCCAAACAACTAGCAAAACAGGAACACAACCCCACCCATTAGCAGAGAGGCTGCCTAAAATCATAATAAGGCCACAGACACCCCAAAACACACCACCAGACGTGAACCTGCCCACTAGAGAGACAAGATCCAGCCTCATCCAGCACAACACAGGCACTAGTCCCCTCCACCAGGAAGCCTACACAACCCACTGAAACAACCTTAGCCACTGGAGACAGACATCAAAAACAACGGGAACTACGAAAGTGCAGCCTGCAAAAAGGAGACCCCAAACACAGTAAGATAAGCAAAATGAGAAGACAGAAAAACACACAGCAGATGAAGGAGCAAGATAAAAACCCACCAGACCTAACAAATGAAGAGGAAATAGGCAATCTACCTGAAAAAGAATTCAGAATAATGATAGTAAGGATGATCCGAAATCTTGGAAGTAGAATGGACAAAATGCAAGAAACAGTTAACAAGGACCTACAAGAACTAAAGATGAAACAAGCAACGATGAACAATGCAATAAATGAAATTAAAATCACTCTAGATAGGATCAATAGCAGAATAACTGAGGCAGAAGAACGGATAAGTGACCTGGAAGATAAAGTAGTGGAAATAACTACTGCAGAGCAGAATAAAGAAAAAAGAATGAAAAGAACTGAGGACAGTCTCAGAGACCTCTGGGACAACATGAAACGCACCAACATTCGAATTATAGGGGTTCCAGAAGAAGAAGAAAGAAAGAAAGGGACTGAGAAAATATTTGAAGAGATTATAGTTGAAAACTTCCCTAATATGGGAAAGGAAATAGTTAATCAAGTCCAGGAAGCACAGAGGGTCCCATACAGGATAAATACAAGGAGAAACACGCCAAGACACATATTAATCAAACTGTCAAAAATTAAATACAAAGAAAGCATATTAAAAGCAGCAAGGGAAAAACAACAAATAACACACAAGGGAATCCCCATAAGGTTAACAGCTGATCTCTCAGCAGAAACCCTACAAGCCAGAAGGGAGTGGCAGGACATACTGAAAGTGATGAAGGAGAATAGCCTGCAACCAAGACTACTCTACCCAGCAAGGATCTCATTCACATTTGATGGAGAAATTAAAACCTTTACAGACAAGCAAAAGCTGAGAGAGTTCAGCACCACCAAACCAGCTTTACAACAAATGCTAAAGGAACTTCTCTAGACACGAAACACAAGAGAAGGAAATGACCTATAGTAGCGAACCCAAAACAATATAGAAAATGGAAATAGGAACATACATATCGATAATTACCTTAAATGTAAATGGACTAAATGCTCCCACCAAGAGACACAGATTGGCTGAATGGATACAAAAACAAGACCCTTGTATATGCTGTCTACAAGAGACCCACTTCAGAACTAGAGACACATACAGACTGAAAGTAAGGGGATGGAAAAAGATATTCCATGCAAATGGAAACCAAAAGAAAGCTGGAGTAGCAATTCTCATATCAGACAAAATAGACTTTAAAATAAGGACTATTAAAAGGGACAAAGAAGGACACTACATAATGATCAAGGGATCGATCCAAGAAGAAGATATAACAATTGTAAATATTTATGCACCCAACATAGGAGCACCTCAATACATAAGGCAAATACTAACAACCATAAAAGGGGAGATCAACAGTAACACATTCATAGTAGGGGACTTTAACACCCCACTTTCACCCATGGACAGATCATCCAAAATGAAAATAAATAAGGAAACACAAGCTTTAAATGATACATTAAACAAGATGGACTTAATTGATATTTATAGGACACTCCATCCAAAAACAACAGAATACACATTTTTCTCAAGTGCTCATGGAACATTCTCCAGGATAGATCATATCTTGGGTCACAAATCAAGCCTTGGTAAATTTAAGAAAACTGAAATTGTATCAAGTATCTTTTCCGACCACAACGCCATGAGACTAGATATCAATTACAGGAAAAGATCTTTAAAAAATACAAACACATGGAGGCTAAACAATACACTACTTAATAATGAAGTGATCACTGAAGAAATCAAAGAGGAAATAAAAAAATACCTAGAAACAAATGACAATGGAGACACAACGACCCAAAACCTATGGGATGCAGCAAAAGCAGTTCTAAGGGGGAAGTTTATAGCAATACAAGCCCACCTTAAGAAGCAGGAAACATCTCGAATAAACAACCTAACCTTGCACCTCAAGCAATTAGAGAAAGAAGAACAAAAAAACCCCAAAGCTAGCAGAAGGAAAGAAATCATAAAAATCAGATCAGAAATAAATGAAAAAGAAATGAAGGAAACAATAGCAAAGATCAATAAAACTAAAAGCTGGTTCTTTGAGAAGATAAACAAAATAGATAAACCACTAGCCAGACTCATCAAGAAAAAAAGGGAGAAGACTCAAATCAATAGAATTAGAAATGAAAAAGGAGAAGTAACAACTGACACTGCAGAAATAAAAAAAATCATGAGAGATTACTACAAGCAACTCTATGCCAATAAAATGGACAATCTGGAAGAAATGGACAAATTCTTAGAAATGCACAACCTGCCAAGACTGAATCAGGAAGAAATAGAAAATATGAACAGACCAATCACAAGCACTGAAATTGAAACTGTGATTAAAAACCTTCCAACAAACAAAAGCCCAGGACCAGATGGCTTCACAGGTGAATTCTATCAAACGTTTAGAGAAGAGCTAACACCTATCCTTCTCAAACTCTTCCAAAATATAGCAGAGGGAGGAACACTCCCAAATTCCTTCTACGAAGCCACCATCACCTTGATACCAAAACCAGACAAGGATGTCACAAAGAAAGAAAACTACAGGCCAATATCACTGATGAACATAGATGCAAAAATCCTCAACAAAATACTAGCAAACAGAATCCAACAGCACATTAAAAGGATCATACACCATGATCAAGTGGGGTTTATTCCAGGAATGCAAGGATTTTTCAATATACGCAAATCTATCAATGTGATAAACCATATTAACAAATTGAAGGAGAAAAACCATATGATCATCTCAATAGATGCAGAGAAAGCTTTCGACAAAATTCAACACCCATTTATGATAAAAACCCTCCAGAAAGTAGGCATAGAGGGAACTTTCCTAAACATAATAAAAGCCATATATGACAAGCCCACAGCAAACATCATCCTCAATGGTGAAAAACTGAAAGCATTTCCACTAAGATCAGGAACAAGACAAGGTTGCCCACTCTCACCACTCTTATTCAACATAGTTTTGGAAGTTTTAGCCACAGCAATCAGAGAAGAAAAGGAAATAAAAGGAATCCAAATCGGAAAAGAAGAAGTAAAGCTGTCACTGTTTGCAGATGACATGATACTATACATAGAGAATCCTAAAGATGCTACCAGAAAACTACTAGAGCTAATCAATGAATTTGGTAAAGTAGCAGGATACAAAATTAATGCACAGAAATCTCTGGCATTCCTATATACTAATGATGAAAAATCTGAAAGTGAAATCAAGAAAACACTCCCATTTACCATTGCAACAAAAAGAATAAAATATCTAGGAATAAACCTACCTAAGGATACGAAAGACCTGTATGCAGAAAATTATAAGACACTGATGAAAGAAATTAAAGATGATACAAATAGATGGAGAGATATACCATGTTCTTGGATGGGAAGAATCAACATTGTGAAAATGACTCTACTACCCAAAGCAATCTACAGATTCAATGCAATCCCTATCAAACTACCACTGGCATTTTTCACAGAACTAGAACAAAAAATTTCGCAATTTGTATGGAAACACAAAAGACCCCGAATAGCCAAAGCAATCTTGAGAACGAAAAAAGGAGCTGGAGGAATAAGGCTCCCTGACTTCAGACTATATTACAAAGCAACAGTAATCAAGACAGTATGGTACTGGCACAAAAACAGAAAGATAGATCAGTGGAACAGGATAGAAAGCCCAGAGATAAACCCACGCACATATGGACACCTTATCTTTGATAAAGGAGGCAGGAATGTACAGTGGAGAAAGGACAGCCTCTTCAATAAATGGTGCTGGGAAAACTGGACAGGTACATGTAAAAGTATGAGATTAGATCACTCCCTAACACCATACACAAAAATAAGCTCAAAATGGATTAAAGACCTAAATGTAAGGCCAGAAACTATCAAACTCTTAGAAGAAAACATAGGAAGAACACTCTATGACATAAATCACAGCAAGATCCTTTCTGACCCACCTCCTAGAGTAATGGAAATAAAAACAAAAATAAACAAATGGGACCTAATGAAACTTCAAAGCTTTTGCACAGCAAAGGAAACCATAACCAAGACCAAAAGACAACCCTCAGAATGGGAGAAAACATTTGCAAATGAAGCAACTGACAAAGGATTAATCTCCAAAATTTACAAGCAGCTCATGCAGCTCAATAACAAAAAAACAAACAACCCCATCCAAAAATGGGCAGAAGACCTAAATAGACATTTCTCCAAAGAAGATATACAGAATGCCAACAAACACATGAAAGAATGCTCAACATCATTAATCATTAGAGAAATGCAAATCAAAACTACAATGAGATATCATCTCACACCAGTCAGAATGGCCATCATCAAAAAATCAAGAAACAATAAATGCTGGAGAGGGTGTGGAGAAAAGGGGACACTCTTGCACTGCTGGTGGGAATGTGAATTGGTTCAGCCACTGTGGAGAACAGTATGGAGGTTCCTTAAAAAACTACAAATAGAATTACCAAATGACCCAGCAATCCCACTACTTGGCATATACCCTGAGAAAACCAAAATTCAAAGAGAGTCATGTACCAAAATGTTCATTGCAGCTCTATTTACAATAGCCAGGACATGGAAACAACCTAAGCGCCCATCATCGGATGAATGGATAAAGAAGATGTGGCACATATACACAATGGAATATTACTCAGCCTTAAAAAGAAATGAAATTGAGCTATTTGTAATGAGATGGATAGACCTAGAATCTGTCATACAGAGTGAAGTAAGTCAGAAAGAAAAAGACAAATACCGTATGCTAACACATATATATGGAATTTAAGGGAAAAAAATGTCATGAAGAACCTAGGGGTAAGATAGGAATAAAGACGCAGACCTACTGGAGAACGGACTTAAGGATATGGGGAGGGGGAAGGGTGAGTTTTGACAGGGCGAGAGAGAGTCATGGACATATACACACTAACAAACGTAGTAAGGTAGATAGCTGGGGGTAAGCAGCCGCAAGGCACAGGGATATTAGCTCGGTGCTTTGTGACAGCCTGGAAGGGTGGGATGGGGAGAGTGGGAGGGAGGGAGACGCAAGAGGGAAGACATATGGGAACATATGTATATGTATAGCTGATTCACTTTGTTGTAAATCAGAAACTAACACACCATTGTAAAGCAATTATACCCCAATAAAGATGTTTAAAAAAAAAAAAAAAAAAAAAAAAAAACTACAATGAGATATCATCTCACACTAGTCAGAATGGCCATCATCAAAAAATCTAGAAACAATAAATGCTGGAGAGGGTGTGGAGAAAAGGGGACACTCTTGCACTGCTGGTGGGAATGTGAATTGGTTCAGCCACTGTGGAGAACAGTATGGAGGTTCCTTAAAAAACTACAGATAGAATTACCATATGACCCAGCAATCCCACTACTTGGCATATACCCTGAGAAAACCAAAATTCAAAAAGAGTCATGTACCAAAATGTTCATTGCAGCTCTATTTACAATAGCCAGGACATGGAAACAACCTAAGCGCCCATCATCGGATGAATGGATAAAGAAGATGTGGCACATATACACAATGGAATATTACTCAGGCTTAAAAAGAAATGAAATTGAGCTATTTGTAATGAGATGGATAGACCTAGAGTCTGTCATACAGAGTGAAGTAAGTCAGAAAGAAAAAGACAAATACCGTATGCTAACACATATATATGGAATTTAAGGGAAAAAAATGTCATGAAGAACCTAGGGGTAAGATAGGAATAAAGACGCAGACCTACTGGAGAACGGACTTGAGGGTATGGGGAGGGGGAGGGGTGAGTTTTGATAGGGCGAGAGAGAGTCATGGACATATACACACTAACAAACGTAGTAAGGTAGATAGCTGGGGGGAAGCAGCCGCAAGGCACAGGGATATTAGCTCGGTGCTTTGCGACAGCCTGGAGGGGTGGGATGGGGAGAGTGGGAGGGAGGGAGACGCAAGAGGGAAGACATATGGGAACATATGTATATGTATAGCTGATTCACTTTGTTATAAAGCAGAAACTAACACACCATTGTAAAGCAATTATACCCCAATAAAGATGTTTAAAAAAATAAATAAATAAATAAATAAATAAAAATATAGATTGATAGAGATTATGCAATCTAAAGAACAGAGAAAAAAGAATGAAGAAAAATAAACACAGCCAGAGAAATAGGAAACCGTTAATCACACAAATATACATATAACGGGAACCCTTGAAGGAAAGGAGATAAAATGACAGGAAAATATTTGAAACATAATAGCTGGGAATGAAACACTAATTTACAAATCCAAGAAGCTCAACGAAGTCCAAGCGCTATAATGCAAAGAGATCCCCACCCAGACACATTATATTCAAAAATGTTGAAAGCCAAAGAGAGCATTTTGAATGTAGCAAGAGGAAAAAGAAATCACTCATCACATTTAAGGGAACCCCATAAGATTAACAGATGACATCTTATCAGAAGTAATAGAGGTCAGTGATTTTAGCAAGATGGCAGAATAAGAGGACCCAATGCTCATCTCCCCGCACAAAAACAATAAAAACAATGGCTAAACAACTGATAAAACTAGCTCTGAGAGAGTTCCAGAGTGAAAGAAGAAGGCTGCAAAAACCCCACAGAACACAAAAAAACTCAGGATCACCACACAGAAAGACATAGGAAAACATTTTTCCTGCATCATCTAATCCTCCATTCTGGCAGGACTCAGCATCAAGAGGAATTCCCTTAGCTGCAACCATGCTTCACATGGGTAAAAGAGAGCAAGAGGACTCTAGCGACCCTTGTCACCACTGCAGACACTTGCAGTTTTTGCCACTGCAGATCCCTCAGTCTTCACTGACGCTGATACAAGTTGATGGTACAGCCTGTAGTCCATACTACCTCCCCCATTAAACTGATACCCCACATTAAATTGAAAGAGAAAAAACATGTGATCCTTTCCCTAGACACAGAAAAAGCATTTGACAAAGTTCAACGTGCATTCATGATTAAAACACTTAACAAAATAGGTATAGAAGGAGCTTACCTGAACACAATGAAGTCCCTATATGAAAAGCACACAGCTAGTATCATAATCAATGAGGGAAAACTCAAAGCCTTCCCTCTAAGACCTAGTACAAGACAAAGATGTCCACTCTGACCACTTCTATTCAACATAGTGCTAGAACATGCTAGAAGTCCTAGCAAGAGTAATTAGGCAAGAAGAAATAAAAGGCATCCAGATTGGAAAGAAAGAAGTAAAATGATCTCTGTCTACTGATGACATGATCATATATGAAGAAAACCCTAAAGAATCAATCAAGAATGTTTTAGAACTAATGAATTCAGTAAAGGTACAGGAAACAAAAATCAATCATGCTTCTGTAAAGTAACAATGAACTACCTAACAAGGAAATAGGAAAACAATCCCATTCACAAGAGCAACAAAAAGAATAAAAGACATAGGAATAAACTTAACCAAAAATGTAAAAGATTTGCATACTTAAAATTATAAAACTTTGATGAAGGAAATTAAAGACACAGATAAATGGGACGACATCCTGTGTTCGTGGATTAGAACACTTAATATTGTTAAAATATCCATACCACCCAAAGTGATCTACAGATTCAATGCTATCCCCATCAGAATCCTAATGGCATTTTTTTTACAGAAACAGAAAAAACAATCCTAATATACATATGGAACCACAAAAGACCCCTAAAAGCTATTTTGAGCAAGAAAAACAAAGCTGGAGGCATCACACTTCCAGATTTCAAAATATTCAATATATTACAAAGCTACAGTATGATACTGGCATAAAGACACACATACAGACCACTGTAATAGAACAGAGAGCCTAAAAACAGATCCACGCATGTATTGTCAGCTGATCTTTGTCAAAAGAGCCAAGAACAAAGAATGAGAAAAGGATAGTTTCTTCAATAAATTATGTTGGGAAACTGTATGTTTCTATGTCATATGCATTAGAATGAATTTGAATGCTTATCTCATACCAAGTATAAAAATCAACTCAATATGAATTAAAGAATTAAAAGTAAGACCTGAAACTACAGTACACTATAAGAAAACAGACAGAAAAAACTTCTTGACATTTATCTGGGCAACGATTTTCTGGATATGACACCAAATGCACAAGCAAGAAAAACAAAAGTAAAATAAGTGGGACTACATCAAGCTAAAAAGATTCTGCACAGCAGGGAAACAATCAACAGAGTGAAAAGGCAACCTACAGAATGGGAGAAAATATTAGCAGACCACGTCAGATAAGGGGTTAATATCTAAAATATATAAGGACCTCATACAATGCAAAAGCAAGAAAAATAAAATAACCTGAGTAAAAAACTGGGCAAATGATCTTAATAGACCTTTCTCAAAATAACACATAAAAAGGGCCAACAAGTACAGGCATATCTCAGAAATAATGTGGGTTCAGTTCCAGACTGAGGCAATAAAGCAATTTTTTTGGTTTTTCAGCGCATGTAAAAGTTATGTTTACCCTAAACTTTAGTCTATTGTGTGTGTAAAGCATTGTGTCTTAAAAACATGCATATCTTAATTAAGAAATACTATTGATTAAAAAAATGCTAACCATCATCTGAGCCTTCAGCAAGTCATCACCTTTTTACAACAGTAACATCAGAGACCACTGATCACAGATCACCATAACAAATATAATAATGAAAAAGTTTAAAATATTGCAAAAAATTAACAAAATGGGACACACAGACACAAAACGATCAAACACTGTTGGAAAAATGGCACTGATACACTTGGTCGATTCAGGGTTGCGATAAACCTTCAATTTGTAAAAAACACAGCATCTGTGAAGCGCAATAAAACAAGGTATGCCTGGATATGAAAAATTGCTCAACATCACTAATCATTAGGGAATTGCAAATCAAAACCACAATGAGATATCACCTCACAAACCTCACATTAAAAAGACAAAAGATATCAATATTGGTGAGGATGTGGAGAAAAGGGAACCCTTGTGCATTGTTGCTGGGAATGTAAATTGGTACAGCCATTATGGAAAACAGTATGGACGTTCCTCAAAAAATTAAAAATAGAACTAACTGTGATCCAGAAATCCCACTTCTGGGTACCTATCCGAAAGGAAATGAAATCAGTATCCTGAAGACATATAAGCATTCCTATGTACACTGCAGCATCATTCACAATAGCCAAGACAACAATCTAAGTGTACACTGACAGACTAGGGATAAAGAAAATGTGATACATACCACAAAGAAGAAGGAAATCCACCATTTACAACAACGTAGATGAAACCAGAATATGTTATGCTAAGTGAAATAAGCCAGACCTAAAAGACAAATACTCCATGATCTCACCTATATGTGGAATATAAAAAAGTCAAACTCATTAAAGCAGAGAGTGAAATGGTGGTAGTCAGAGGATGATGGGGGTAGGGGAAATGGGGAGATTTTGGTCAAAGGGTACAAAGTTTCATTTATGCAGGATGAATAAGTTCTGGATCTCTAATATACAGCACTGTAACTATAGTTAATAGTATGCTGTATACTTGAAATTTGTTGAGAGTATTCTCACCACAAAAAAACTATAACTATGTGAGGTTATGGATATGTTAATTAATGTCATTTTTGTAATCATTTCACAATATATACATATATCTAAACATCATATTATATAACTTACGTATATACAATTTTTATTTGTCAATTAAAACCTCGACAAAGCTAGAGAAAAAAGAAATAAGAGATGAAAAAGCAGCAAGATGACATATTCGAAGTGTAGAAATTTTTTGAGCACGAGCCACCCATCCTTGTTGCTTGGACCTGCAATAAACCCTTCTCTGCTCCAAACCCTGATGTTTGTTTGGCCTCACTGTGTGTTGGGCACACAAACTTGTGTTTGGTAACAAAATGAGTCATCACATCTATCGTAAATGGCACTGAGCCTGGTCCTTAGCAATCCTTAGCAAATGATACTTTTCTAACTATTTAGAAAAGTTTGGAAATCAAACTTCATAACCAAATAGTTTACAATCAAGAGCTTTATAACCAAGTAACTGATTTGGGACTATTTCGTTCCTCCTGGAAATCATGTGTAGAAAAAAGGAGAAATGAAAACCAAAAAACTTTAAATTGTATTTTCAGTGAAACTAGGAGATAGAGAAAACTCACAGACTCAGTTGCATATAGATTACATTGAAGGTGAAGACACACAGGAAGCTGGTGGCTGTGAGAGGACTGAGGGGCTGGACAGGGTGGGCAAAGAGCTTCAAAAGCTCTGGGATCTCAGCCGTCTCCAACCAATAGTTGCTTCCCAAATGAGGGCATCCTATCTGAGTGGGAAATATAGGGAGTATAACTGAGACTGAGAACCTCAAGAGCCCTGGGGAAGGAACAGAGAGACAAGGTCTAGAAAGAGTTCGGGAGCCCAGAGGTGGCAGACAACAGGACATGCCAGCAAGAAACAGCGTCTAAGGGTGTGTGATGGTGGGATAAAGGGCCATGGAGGGAACTAGGAAATCTAGGGCTGGCAGAAGTTCGCTCTTATCAGCCTGGGCTCAGAGAGTCAGAGCAGGGCTGGCTACAGAGTTGACCATATTGTAAGGCACTCACTGTAGTGACAGAGGAGGGAGGTGTGAGCTGTGAAGCTGGGAATGATATCATGGCACATCCCTGTATTCCTCACACCAGCTCCCTACTAGAAGTCCAGGAAAATCCATCTCATTTAAATGAAAGCAACAGGAAAGGAGGAAGCTCTGCCCACACACAAAGGTACTACAGAATAAAGCATGAATGAGAGGAACATTAATTCCTATAGATAATAGGAAAACTCACCTGAAAATGGTTTTGATGAAGCAGATAAAAATTATAATTTTACATTTCCACAAAAAATTTTTAAAAAGGAAAAAAATAAAATAGAAAACAAAAACAAATGCTTGCAAAAGCAATTATAGTTATGTGGGAATATCATGGAATACAAACGTAAGAACTCAA
Source organism: Phocoena sinus (assembly GCF_008692025.1). Classification (NCBI taxonomy): domain Eukaryota; kingdom Metazoa; phylum Chordata; class Mammalia; order Artiodactyla; family Phocoenidae; genus Phocoena; species Phocoena sinus. Next base: position 32,899,749 of record NC_045784.1, on the reverse strand, counting down.
AGAAAAGCTGGCCAAAAAAAACAGGAAGTGATGGCCTGAAAATAGGATATGAAATGTGAATCAACAGAATTCAGGAAACAAATTTAAAAAAAAATATTTTAAATGACGATGAAATTACAAGGAACACAAGAATAACCACTACAGAAAGCACAGTAAAGGATAGAGAAGAAATAAATGAAGAGCAAAGTTTATGGAAACGTAAGTAAAAAAAGAAATTTAAAAAATTAAAAGCAAGTCTCCCTGTAGAAACGGCTGATTATATACCTGAGGATGAAAATGTGGAATGTGAGCCTAGAACATCTGTTCATACTAGGAGATTATTAAATAATATTTGAATCATGTCACACCAACTAGAGAAGAATTATACCCTGCCAAAAATGGGACATTTAGGGCATGGATAATAAGTGCAAAGAATGAAAAACAAATACGTTTTAAAATATCTTTAAAGTCATTTGTACCTCTCCCTCCCTCTCCCTCTCCTTCTCTCCCTCTCTCTCTCTCACACACACACAGACACACACACACTCACACACCCCATCACACTCACTGGTCAACTTTGAGGGATGCAAAGGAATGAATTCATTACTTAGAAAATAAATAAAAGGAAAGAATTAAGTATTTATCTTGCCATTCTAGAATTAACTGTAACTTCAGGTACTTCTTTATAGAACCATCCTAGCTAATAAATAAATGAAAAAAGAAAAACAGAATTAGAATATCATCAATTTGCAACCATTATTGAAATAATGGAGCAAGACAATGCCTATCAATGGCTGTTACTCTAACAAAGATAGCATCAGATATTCTGTGCCTTCTAATGAAAGTACACTATACCACTTACGAGGCAGTTTTGTTAAAAATGCAAATCAGAATATAATGAAAATTCTGTATCTAATCAACAATTTACATAAAATACAAGAGACGGGGAGCATGTTAAACTAAACTATAGGGATTCAATTAGTAAAATCCAGATTGTGTGAAACAGTATAGAAGAAACCATCCCGCTATTTTGTTGTTGTTTTTTGTGTTTTTTTTTCAAAACATAAATGGCAAGAAAATAAAGGAAAGAGAGGCATTTTATCAATAAAAAGAGTCAAGGGACATAACCTATTGCAATGTAAAGGCTTTATATGGAACATAATTCAAACTAACTATAACAAAACATGTACAAACTGGGGAAATTAAAATACTAACTAGATATTGGATGATATTAAGCTATACTTACTGCATAGAGGTGATAGTGATATTCCTGGGTTTTTTTTAACATCTTTATTGGAGTATAATTGCTTTACAATGGTGTGTTAGTTTCTGCTTTATAACAAAGTGAATCAGTTATACATATACATATGTTCCCATATGTCTTCCCTCTTGCGTCTCCCTCCCTCCCACTCTCCCTATCCCACCCCTCTAGGTGGTCACAAAGCACCAAGCTGATCTCCCTGTGTTATGCGGCTGCTTCCCCCTAGCTATCTACTTTACGTTTGGTAGTGTATATATGTCCATGCCACTCTCTTGCTTTGTTTTTAAAGAATGTTTTTCATTTAGAGATACATTCAGAAATATCTACAGATGGAATAAATATGATGACTGGGACCTGCTTCAAAATAATTCAAAGGGTATGCTGGAAGATGGCTTGGATGTTTGCTAAGAAAGTGGGTAGGTATATGGATGAAACAATATAGATGTCCATTATTTTTTCTCTACCTTATTTTTACTCTTTCTCATAATAAAACATGAAAATATTTCTAAACTTACTAACTAATAAAAGGAATGCTCCTGAATGACATTTCTTTTAGGAATTTTACAGAAATTTTCTTTCGGTTAAGGAAATTCCCTTATCTTCTTAGTTTACTGTTTTTAATCACAAAATGTGGTGAGCTTAGTAAAAACTTTTCTGCTTCTGTAGCGATGTTACTATTTTCTTCTTTTAAGCCACTGATGTGGTTTTTGTGGATTTATGTCTTTTACATACTTTCCAAAGTTGAGCTATTCTTGATTCCCGAGAGAAACTTTATTCGAATCCAATGCAAAAACCCCTCACAAAACTATAGAAATTAGTCAGAAAAAAGTTTCAATATGTACATAATTTGACTCCTCAAAGAAGTTCAAAACAATTCAACAAATATTCAAAACTATTATTCAAGAAAATGCTCCTGAAATAAAGGAAGATTTGAATATACATTTGAATACCAACTTCATGTACCTGATGAAAATGATCCAGAATAATAAATCTCAAGACATATCCTGGTAAAATCATTGAACTCTTGAAGGTATTTTTTTTAATATATATATTTTATTTATTTATTTTTATTTTATTTTGGCTGCACCAGGTCTTAGTTGTGCCATGCGGGATCTTCCTTGCGGCGTGTAGGATCTTTAGTTGCAGCATGTGGACTTCTTAGTTGCGGCATGCAGGATCTTTTAGTTGTGGCATGTGGGCTTCTTAGTTGCGGCATGTGGACTCTTACTTGCGGCATGCATGTGGGATCTAGTTCCCCAACCAGGGATCGAACCCAGGCCCCTGCCTTGGGAGCATGGAGTCTTACCCAATGGACCACCAGGGAAGTTCCAAAATCACTGAACGTTTAAGATGAAGAAATAATTCTATGGCCATCCAGGTAAAATGCAAAGGTAAAGGAAACTGGGTTGGTATTAGATCTTTTTCAATAGCACCATTAAATAACAGAAGACATTGAAGTAAGACTACAAGATATTTCTTAAAACAAGTTTGAAACAATGATTTTGTATCCAAGCAAGCTGTCCTTTAAGAGTTTAAAACATTCAGTAATAGAGGGGTGGAATAGGGAGGGTGGGAGGGAGGGAGATGCAAGAGGGAGAAGATATGGGGCCATATGTATATGTGTGACTGATTCACTTTGTTATAAAGCAGCGGCTGACACACCATTGTAAAGCAATTATACTCAAATAAAGATGTTAAAAAATAAATAAATTTAATAAATAAATAAAACATTCAGTAACCAGGGTGATATCATTTTCATGTGCCTTTCCTAGAGAATGAGCTTTAGTCAACTAGTGATGATTAGGAAAACTTTTGGCAAAAAGACTGCAGATAAACATAGGTATATATTTAAGATAAAATAATGGCTTGAAACAGCATGTCAGAGTATGATTTAAATATTATATGTTCTGAAATTATATAATTACAAATAACAAAAAAAGAGATAGAAAGGAGGAGAAACACAGGAAGCGGAATAAGCTTACAGATGACCTCATGTGTATGAGCTGTAAATCAGATACAACATGAGGCTGATAAATCAAATAAGGTATACATAGCCTCAGGAGAATCACAGGATTCTACAATAGAACATCTGGCAGTTACTAATATATTAAAGGAATTAATTGTAGGCATTCACCAATGTAGTTTCTGAAAAATACAAATTTGAAGCAGTGATTTTTTTTTTTTTTTTTTTTGCGGTACGCGGGCCTCTCACTGTTGTGGCCTCTCCCGTTGCGGAGCACAGGCTCCGGGCGCGCAGGCGCAACGGCCATGGTTCACGGGCCCAGCTGCTCCGTGGCATGTGGGATCCTCCCGGACTGGGGTGCGAACCCATGTCCCCTGCATCGGCAGGCGGACTCTCAACCACTGCGCCACCAGGGAAGCCCAGAAGCAGTGATTTTTAAGTAAAAAAAAAAAAAAAAAAAAAAAAAAATCACAGGTAAAAATCTGGACGATCATTTGCTAATATGGCTTTTCCACTACTTATGTGATTTTAGGTAAGGAACCTATTCTTCAGCTTTCAAGAAGTGATTCATTAGGCGAATGAAGGGGTGGATTTTTGCTCTCCCAGTCTGATTTGAAGGAAAAAGCAAATGTTTTCAACCAGTCAGCCCTGTGTTAAAATATTCTCTCTTCCACTTATTATCTATGACTTGGGAAAGTAGCTTAAAATGGCTGAGACTTATTCTTCACATGTACAATGGAAAGATGGGCATTATCTGCTAGCTGCCCACCTGGGATCTATTTTTCGCTCTTCTTTACTAACATAACAAGGATGTTGTCCAGGCAACGTGTTCAGCTAAAATACTTGTTTCTTCAGCCTCCCTTCCCATGAGAGATGCCCTTTCACACAGTTGTAGTCAATCACTATTATAAAATACTCTTCCCTTCATTACCTTATTTTCATACCAAAGAAAGATAAATTTTTTTTTTTTTTTTTTTTTGCGGTACGCGGGCCTCTCACTGTTGTGGCCCCTCCCGTTGTGGAGCACAGGCTCCGGACGCGCAGGCTCAGCGGCCATGGCTCACGGGCCCAGCCGCTCCGCGGCATGTGGGATCTTCCCAGACCGAGGCACGAACCCGTGTCCCCTGCATCGGCAGGCGGACTCTCAACCACTGCGCCACCAGGGAAGCCCAAAGATAAATTACTTTAAAGCAACATCTATTATCTTCTTTCTTGTTCTCTGAGCTTTGTCTGGAGCTTCATTGTTTGAGGACACGTTTACTAAGGTTTCCAAGTTGTTTTCCAAAATGCTGTAGCATCTGCAACAGAACGGGCTACACCTGAGTAATATTTATCTCGTTATTGCTGTTTAAATTGAAAGTGGCTTTTCACTCCCTCACGATTAGCCATATCCAAATAAATCTCAAAAAAAGGTCATCGAGCTTTCTAATCCAAAGAATCTTTTCACCTCCCCTGTTATTAGCATTAAACTTTCCTAAAAGGAAGGGGGATAGCAAGTTCCTTTAGAACACCTATTAATCACACAACCATGTCTGTGCCCTGGGAGGATGACCTCAATGCATTATATCAATTGGGTCCCTTTGAGTTCTGGCTTCTGGTTGGGTTTAGGCAAAGTGAGACACCAACAGGAGATCAGGATACACATTCTTTCAGGCTCCTGTCTCTTGGGTCAGGATTTTGTACGGTCTGCTTTCTTTTCCCAAGGACTTGAGTTTCTAACGCCGTGGCTCTCACCTCCAACTATCAGTTATCTTGGCGTTCCAGTGGGTGACTCCCCCTGCTTCTTCACACCTAGTTGCTACGTGTGATCCACTATTACAGCAATGGCAACCTTCACCAAACCCTATCAGTTCCGCTTAACTCTGCCTTTCACTCAACCTCAATTACCACTTTCTGAATGTGGCATTTACTTCAGGCCACAAAACTGACCTACACCGCCCTACATAACACAGTGCTTACCCATAATCAGCGCTTAACAGATGCTTCTTGCTATTATTATTTTTATATGGACAATGTGGTTAATACATCTAAATTCGATTTTGTCCAATTTCAAGCCAGGGTGTTTTTCATCTCAGGGTATTTCCAGCACTGGAGAATTTCTAGTCATTACCAGTCTTTACAAAACTTCAGCTTAAGGAGTACAATGTGATGATTAGAGGGGCCAACACATATGGATGTATTTCCATAAGTTCAAAGCTTGGAACTGAAAAACAGTTTAAAAATCTCATCCATATGAACTCTAAGGGTCAATGTTTTTGTCATTTTTAAAGAACCTGTCAAAACTATTTTTGCTGAGAATATTTGTCTAGTTGGCTGAAGTCTGGAATTCTCTGCATTTTCATTTTATTAGTTTTAGGGACATATTTACTGTTATTTGGCTTTGAGTTTCTAAGACCTATGTCTGTATGCTTCTCCTTGTAATTATCACAGCACCCTCTTCCTCTTGTTAGTTATTTTCCATGTGCCTAATATTTACTGATAAGTTTCTGATCTCTTTGAAAGCAGGGATCATAAATTTTACATTTTATTTCATCCACAGTTCTTAGTGCAGTATTTGACCCATGGCAGGAGAGTGATATTTATTGAAATAATAATTAAGTGTAGAATATCACATTTATGGGATAAGACGGTGTGTGTGCAGGTGCGTCTATGAAATGTTCAGGCGATAATAAAAGATTAGGTGACTCAACAATAAAGTACTACACAGCGTGGTACAGAGTTCACTGAGAGAAGGTTTCATGGGAATTAGAATAGCCAAAGAGTCACTAAACCATCTAAGGAAATAAAAGCTTAACCTTGAGCTGCACCTTGAAGTTTGTAGGAGATCTGGCTAAGAGAAGAGGCAGGGACTGACATATAACTGCCTGAAAATGGTGGTTCCAGGTGAGTCATATGTAATGAAAAAAGTATGGAGACAAGTAGCAATGAATAGGGACTTCCCTGGTGGTCCAGTGGGTAAGACTCCGTGCTCCCAGTGCAGGGGGCCCGGGTCTGATCCCTGGCCAGGGAACTAGATCCCACATGCATACCACAAACAGAAGCCCACGTGCCTCAACGAAGATCCCGCATGCCGCAACTAAGACCTGGCGCAGCCTAAATAAATAATTTTTTAAAAAAATAGCAATGAATAAAAGATGTGGGACTGAAGAGGAGAGAGAGAGTCGAGTAAATGAACGTTGTTAGGGTTTGGAGAGTTCAAAGAGCCTCGGGAGTCTGGGCTTGGTCTCCTAAGGGACTGGAAACCACTGTAAGTGTGGGGGACAGGACGGCTGGGGTGTAGTTGTCTTGCCCCTTGATGGGAGGGGCTGCAGGGCTGGGAGGCCAGAGAGGACATAATAAACTTAAGATAATACAGGCTGCACGGTCTCTTTTTCCTTCGAGTCCAAATGAATCAGAAAGAAGTTCTTCATGTCTGCCTTCTCATTATGGGCCCTGGGGCATAAACCAGGCTGTGGACCAGGTTTGGAGTCTAGAAACTCTGTGGGGAAGTGAAGACAGTTTGAACTAGCCTTCAGTCTCTACTACTTTGGAAACGCCTGTCTTCTTCTAAATCCCCACAATCCACAACTCTCTGTGGACAGAGACTTCTACAGAGAATCATCTTTTAACAAAAGAAAACCGTTCAGGGACTTCCCTGGTGGTCCAGTGGGTAAGACTCTGTGCTCCCAATGCAGGAGGCCCAGGTTCGATCCCTAGTCAGGGAACTAGATTCCGCATGCACGCTGCAACTAAGAGTCTGCATGCTGCAACTAAAGATCCCACATGCCGCAACTAAGGATCCTGCATGCTGCAACTAAAACCCAGCGCAGCCTAAATAAATAAATGAATATCAGTTACAATTGATAAAAAGAGGAAACCCTTTATTATTTTGAGAGAGGCACAGGGAGATTGTCTTTTGCCCAAATACATATCTCTACTTTATTTTAATCAAATGCACGAAATGTGGTGAGATAGTTGCACAGAGGAAAGTAGCAGTGTTAAAATCATGATTTTTTTTTCCCTCGATCAACCCCATCTTATGAGTAATGTGAGCCTGACTAAATGGCAAACACGTTCTCTTGCTCGAGAGGACCAAGAGCATCACACATCTTGAATAGGAGCACAAGTTGTAGAGCAAGATATGCCACGGTGAGGGTGGGTGACATTACGGAAATAGAAAGTAGCAGTTATCTGCGTGGGCTTGCCACCCTAGCAAGATGTGATTGCCCTTCTTTCTGTCCTGCCTACTCCCAGATTTTCACACAGTTTCCACTGCACTCGCCAAGCTCAACTCCTAAGTCAGGCCCAAGATGTTCTATTACTAAACTGTTTTCCGAACAACAGCATAACCACCTGTGTGCTGCAATGCTGCCTGTGCTGCTGTCTGGCTGATGGGAGCCAATAAACACCCCATGCACCTGTGTTTCCACAGTCGTGAGGCAGGAGAACGACAGTATTTCCTAGGGGAAGAGAATAAAGGCAGACGTGTCACCAATCCAGCTGTGAGTGAGGTTAAGTCCAGGAAAGGAGCCTTCTAGGGCCGCGCGGAGACTCATCTCTAAGGATCTCTGAGATCAGGAAGTCCCCTCATTCCAATTCGCAGCGATATCTGGTGACAGAAGTTTCTCGCATTCAGGCAGTTGAGGGAACAGTCAGCCAGACGATATGGGAATGCTCGCAACGAGACACCTGCTGCCGAGATAACGCCCAGCTGTGATTTTTATTTCTCTCTGTTTGGATAACACGACTCGTTCTTACTGCCTTCACTGAGAGAGACTGCCAAAGAAACGGCCAGTTTGGAAGAACACACACTGAAAAATCAACATCCCCGACTCATCTTGAGATCATGGCAGCCAACAGGAATGTATTTCCAAAGAGCCAGAATAAAACAGCAGCAAGTCCAGGAGAGATGTGGTCTTGCCAGACTGTGGCATCATCTCACACAAACACACAGAACTGAGAGGATGAGGGCGGGCATGAGACTTTCACCGCAATATTATGGATTTCTTGGAAATATCAAATGTCAAGCACAACCACTGCAGCCACCGATCTTTCAGTAACTTCCGTTTATTCCTATTTCCCTCCTCTGTTCATTTTCCACTTGCACAAAATAAAAAGATGCCAAATTGGTTTCATTTTTTAATCCTAATATTAGTCAATATATATGCCCCTCAGGAAATGGGTTTGGCTCATAAATGCAGGGTCTTGCTCATTTTTCCTCTTAATGTGGATGTGATTACTCAAAATGCAGTGTTCTTATTGTTATATTTCTGATAAAACTGTGATTATCACATAGTTGATTTTAGCAACAGTTTTCTACTTTTTTAATATTTCATTTCTGGGAAACCAAAGATTTTAGTAGACTGGATTCTGTGCAGAACTGAGGCAGAGACGGATGAAAAATTCAGGATTTGCAATGATAATTCACCTCATGAATTTCATCTACTTCTAAAGCCTATCCAATAGCAATAATGTAGAGGATTTCTCCACAAAAACATGGCTACTTACATTTTATCTCTAATATGAGCAAAATGGTACAGGAGCCTTAGCTTAGCATACCCTTTCACCATTTCTTTCTTTTTTTTTTTTTTTTTTGCATGAACCTCTCCGACTCCAACCCCACCACTATTCATGTTTCAAACGTATTTTCCTAGATTCGACATAACTTCTAATTGTTCAACATATGTCAACAATGTCATGCTTTCTACCATGGAAAGCCTTCTTCCCTGATTTTTCCTACAGGAAAAAAATGGAAAAGAAAAAATAAAATTGTCATATCAACGTCATGCGATATTTGTCTTTCTCTGTCCAACTTACTTCACTTAGTATGATAATCTCTAGGTCCATCTATGTTGTTGCAAAAGGTATTATTTCATTATTTTCTGCCTTTTTTAAACGAAGTACCAGAAAATTTTAAACTACATACGAGGTTCATATTATATTTCTATTGGACAGTGCTAGTACAGACTATTAACTACAGTTGTTCTTCTAGGTAACTGCTTTGCAATGAGAAAGCCAGTTCATGTGAGATCAGGTGATTTTAAGGAGTTACTAGTGGGTAAATTCAAAGCCTTCTGTCAGCCCTGGTACTAGTTCCTTTTCAGCCTGTTTGCAACAGTAGAGATGAAGGATTTATTCAAAAATAATGTGTGGAGCACCTGCTGTTTGCAAAGTGCTGCATCAGGTACTGTGAAAAGACACTGTTATTTCATAGCCCAGATGCTCATGGAAGTTAAAATCTAGCAGAGGTGGTAAATAATTGCAGCAATAATTATTCAATTACAGTTGTGACGAGCTACAAAGGAAATGCACAGGATTATTGCATTTAGGGGTAGAGGGGTGACTGGATAAAAGGGCCAAGTATAATTTTCCAGGTAACGTGGTATTTAAGCAGCACGGTGTAGTGTGTTATATGTGTGTATATGGTAGTTAATGTTAGAGATGTGTATCTTGGATTCCAACCCTGTTCCTGCTATTTTTAAGCAGCATGTTCTTAGGAAACTTACTTATAAACTTTCAGAGTTTTCACTTTTCTCATCAATAAAACAGGGATAATTATATCTACCTTATAGGCCTAATGTAAGGGAAAAACGAGATACGATATGATAAACAACTCGCATGGTGTTTGGTACATTAGGCACTCATCAAAGTTAATGCCCACCTTTCATCTTTGCTTTCCATGCTTCTGGCTCTGTGCCTCGTTTCTTATTTTACAGTCTCCTTGCCAACTATGATATCAGTCATCTTTTTGTTGATGAATCTCAAATCAACATCCTCAAGTTTGTTTCTAATTCAACCAACAAACCCAAAAGTCTGACAGACATAACCAGATAAAGGAACCATATTATACATGTATTTCGAAAAGTACAGGTTTGTTAGTGACCAATTATTTCAGCTTTTGTATATCTGAAAAAGTATTTTGTCTTTGTTTTTGAAAGATGTTTTTGCTGGCAACAGAATTTTAGGTTTACAGTCTTTCTTCCTCAGTGCTTTCTTCTCACTTTTATGGTTTCCAACATGATATGTGTTGTCATCCCTAAATTTATAACTTTACGTAACACGTCTTTTTTCCGTGGCTGCTTATAAGTCTTTCTCTTTATCACTGGTGTTGAGCAATTTGATTATGATGTATATTGGTGTAGCATAAGGATACCCTGAAGATATTGTGGGTTTGGTTTCAGACCACTGCAATAAAGCAACTATAACAATAAAGCGAGTCACACAAATTTTTTGGTTTCCCAGGGCATATAAAAGTTACATTTACATTATACTGCAGTGTATTAAGTATGAAATAGTATTATGTCTATTAAAATGTACATGACTTATTGCTAAGAAATGCTAACCAACATCTGAGCCTTCAGCAAGTCATAATCTTTTTACAACAGTAACATCAAAGGTCAATGATCACAGATCACCATGACAAATATAATAATAATGAAAAAGTTTAAAAAATTCCAAGAAGCTAATAGCTTTTACTAAGTTTGAATACAAAGTTTATCGTAACAACAAAATACTACTAAGATAACTACTACTGTTTCCAACCATGTCCCATACTCCCCCCACCCCCTGAAAAAAAAAATTTTTTTTTTTTTCAGAGACAGGGGGATTGAATGAAAAAGAAGGTAATGTGTTCCAAATTTAAATTTTGGAATTTGGTATATGGCATTTTCTAACTTAGGAAGCCGCAATGTTCTTGGCCCATTGTGACATTGGCTAGCATAACTGTAAGTTTCGTGCTTCCAAATCACTTGTTTTTGAGAATTTCTTGATACTCTTATAGCCTGCCTTCAATTTTGATCCTTTATTCTTTCTATTTGTCAGGTGCACAGGACTACCTGTTTTAAGCCTTGTGTCTTGTCACCAACTGTTCCTACTTGGTGGCCATGTACTTGGGGAAAAGGCCGCATGATCTTTCTGGCCCCACTCAATGCCTAAGGATACCCTGCTTCCTTTGCTTGCATCCCACAAACTATTTCCCTCATCCTATACACTGCAGCAAATCTCTCCTTAGTTGATGAGATTGTGTTTATCTCCCTGTAAACCCTACCTATACTGAATGGTCTGTCATTGTCTTTGCCTTTAAAATCCTTCCCCTTCCTCTCTTTGAACAATGATGGGGCTAAGTTATACCCAAAACTCACCCTACAAGCTATTTCCTCAGTACCTTGAAGAAAACACCAAACAAAAATACCATTTTAAAAGAGGTGTATTTTTTTTTCTTTTAGAATGTAAGCTCCTCGAGAGCAGGGACAAGGCTTTCTGTATGTTCTACTGTGCCTAGTACACTGTAAATGCTCAATAAATACTGATGATGGGGGGGGGAAACTGCAAGAATTACCAAAATGTGACAGAGAGACATGAAGTGGGCAAATGCTGTTGGAAAAATGTTGCCAATAGACTTGCTTGACACAGCGTTACCACAAACCTTCAATTTGTAAAAACCATAATATCTACGAAGTGCAATAAAATGAGGTACACCTGTACTTTATGTTTCTTTTGCTTCAATTTTGTTGAGTTTCTTGGATCTATGAGTTTATCGTTTTCACCAAATTTGGAAAATTTTTGGTCATTTCAACAAAAGTAAGTAGCTTATGTAGAATTTCTTGTTTGATAAAAGGGATATTTCAAATCAAGTGGTGAAGCTGGTGGCAACACAAAGGTATTTTTTTTTACCTTTTAATTTATATGAGTTCCCCTTTTCTTCAATAAAATGGTATCATTTATGTAATTTAAATAAGAAAGAAAAACAAAAAAGACAGAAAACAAATACTCTGGAATTTGTCAACATAATACAGGCACACCTTGGAGACACTGTGGATTCAGTTCCAAACTACTGCAATAAAGCTAAAATTGCAATAAAGCTAGTCACAGAATTTGTTGGTTTCCCAGTGCATATAAGTTATGTTTACATTATACAGTACTCTATTAAGTTTGCAATAGCATTACATCTAAAAATACATACCTTAATTGAAAAACACTTTATTGCTAAAAAATGGAACCATCATCTGATAACACAGGGTTGCCACAAATTTTCAATTTGTAAAAAACATAGTATCTGAAAGCACAATAAAGTGCAATAAAACGACGTATGCCTCTAAGTGAAAAGATGTTCATTATAGTGCATAATGTCTCATTTTTTGACACTCTCCTCAAGAAAAAAAAGTCGTATTTTTGTAGTTCAAGGAGTAAGTGCTCTTGGATAACTATTTTGTTTAATCTGGTATTTTGAGTTATGCACTTGTCTAAATTTACTTCTATATTGAATGTTGGAAACTTGTGGCCCACAAAATGTAAGTCATAATTGAATGCATTTTAGCCTAATTTGTCAGTGTGCTTTGCCCTCACTCTGCATTTTGTTTTCTCATGGCACAACTTTAAAATATTTATCATACAATTTCCAATCTTCGATATTCTTTTTAAGCTTCCTCAAATTCTTTTTGGAACAACATGTTGTATAAATATACAAATTAATACACAAAACTTGATTAAGTGTTTAGTTCTGTTAAATAGTATTATACATGGATACACCCTATCTATACCTGTCAAAGGGCCTAGAATATTCATGGCAAATGGTCAAGTTACACTCTTGCAAAATAGAACAATTTTTACTTTTTAACTAATTTCTTAAATTTCAACAAATCACTTCCCTTCATATTACAGAAACAATACACAAAGCAGGTGGGCATTATTGTCAATTTCACATTCTTTTACATGAATTACATTTCAGTGTCTCTGTTAAGAGACTTGAGATTTGTCCTAATCCATACATGATGATAGGGAAACATGCTAACTTCAGCAGGAATATTTTCACAAATCATCTCTAAGGGTTACTACCCCTATATATGTCCCAATGTTTCAACTATCTCTTCCTGATTAACAATCTGATCCATATTAAGTGGTGTAAAATAAGAACAACTTCTAATTAATATTTCTTTACAGTTCTAGGGGTTGACTAAGCTCAGCTTGGTGGATTTCACTTGGAGTCTCTCATTATGTTGCACTCGAACAATGCCTAGAGCTGGAACCACCTCTGAGCCTTCCTTACTCGCATGCCTGGTGATTGATGTTGACTGTTGGTTGGGACCTCAGCAGGGGCTAACAACAGAAACACCTATACATGGCCTCTCTATGTGGACTGGGCTTCCATGCACCGTATCAGCTTTGTTCCAAAGGCAAGTGTCCTAACAGAGCTGGTCAGAAGCCCTGCTGCCTTTTCTAAACTAGCCTCAGAAGTTATACACCATCACTCTAGCTGTGTTCTCTTTAGTAGCCACTGTTAACTAAGGCCAGTCCATATTTAAAAGGAGGCGAGGTGGGAAATTAGACTTCACCTCTTGGTGGGAAGAGTGTCAAATAATTTTCAGGTATGCTTTAAAACCAGACACTCATCTTGCCTCTGTGATATTGAGACTTACTAGTGTCAATTTGGGATGACTACCTTTCTCTTTCTAAGGGTTCCTCCATTCCTTACTAGGCTTCTTCAAAGTTTATGTCCTTCATAACTTCATCACTACACAGCATACAACATAATTACCTACAACTCCCTATCTGTTGTCATTGTGCTTTGTCCTAAGACAACATTGCTGCATTCTGTCTTAACTTTCTTGAGCTTCAGGGGACAATGGGCTGTGCCCAGATTAATAAGAGCTATCACTCTGTGTTGCTGATGGTAGGGCTTTGGTAGGGCTAAAAGACTCTCTGGATACATTAGTTTCTGGAATCAATTCAGATTTCTGGAAGTTTATCATTATTCTATTGCTTTTAGTCCATGAGGTGCTATTCTTGAATGATGCACAAAGGCAAGAAGACTCACTGAAGACCATGTACAGTTATGCTAAGTGAACTAAGTTGATTTCAAATTTGATTTAATTGTCAATCTGTCTGGTTGAAGAGGTTCTGATCAAAGATCAACTTATTCATAGTATGGTTCCAAGGATCAAAAGGTTTGAGTGTCACTGTAGTCATGTGAGATCACTGGAGAGTCAACAGATTGACCTTTCTAACTACTGTCCCTTTATGACCAGGCTTCCAAGAAATTACTGTTTGGGATAGTACTCTCTGCTCTTTGAAATTTGAAACCTTGAAAACTTTCAACAATACAAATTTGTCATTAATAAATGCAAGACCGTAAATATTTCTACAGTTAGAAAAGTAATGAGATATACAATAAAGATTATTATCCTCCTATTTGTTAACCTTATTTGCAACCAGTTTACTGGTTATTTTTTAACCAGTAAACTACAAGTTTTAAATCAGGTTGACATCCTACCTGATTAAATTTGCTTTATGGGATTTAATTTGCTTTAATCAACATTAATAAAGAAAATTAAAAACACAAATAAGTGGAAAGGCATCTCATGTTCAAAGACTGAAGAATTAATAATGTTTAAATGTCCATACTAGCCAAAGTGATCTAAGATTCAACACAATCGCTATCAAAATCCCAATGGCATTCTTAACAGAAATAGAAAAGGCAATCCTAAAATTCATATTGAATCACCAAAGATCACAAAGAGCTGAGACAGTCTTGAGCAAGAAGAACGAAGCTGGAGACATCACACTCCCTGATTTCAAAATATTTTACAAAGCTATATGGTACTGGCATAAAGACAGATACACAGACTAATAGACAATAAAGAGTCCAGAAATAAATCCATGCATCTATGGTCAACTGATCTTCAACAAGGGTACCATGAACACAAAATGGGGAAAAGATAGTGTCTTCAATAAATTGTGTTGAGAAAACAAGATATTCACATGCAGAAGAATGAAAGTAGACCCTTAATTCACTCCATATACAAAAATCAATTTAAAATGGATTAAAGAGTTAAACATAAGACGTGAAACTGTAATACTACTAGAAGAAAACATAGAGGAAAAGCTTCTTGACATTGATGGCCTAGGCAGTGATTTTTTGGATAAAACACCAAAAGCACAGGCAATACACACAAAAAATAGACAAGTCAAATTGCATTGAACTAAATTAAAAAGCTTCTGCACAGCCAAGGAAACAATTGAGTAAAAAGGTAACCTCCAGAATGGGAGAAAATATTAGCAGGTCATATATTGGATAGGGGTTAAGAACCAAAATATAAAAGTAACTCAAACAACTCAATAACAATAAATAAATAAGTAAATAACTCTATTAAAAAATGGGCAAAGCACCTGAATAGATATTTCTCAAAAGAAGACATGCAAATGACCAACAGGTATATGAAAAGGTGCTCAATTTTACTAATCATCAGGGAAGGGCAAATCAAAAACACAATGAGATATCACCTAACACCTGGTAGAATGACTATTATCAAAAAGACAAAAGATAACAAATGTTGGCCAGGATGTGGAGGAAAGGGAATCCTTTTACACAGTTGGTGGGAATGTAAATTGGTACAACCATTACAGAATACAGTATGGAGGTTCCTCAAAAAATTAAAGATAAAACCACCTTCTCAACCAGCAATCCCACTTCTGGGTATACATTTAAAGGAAATGAAATCGGTATCTCAAAGAGATATCTGCACTCCAATTTTCATTGCAGCATTATTCACAAAACCAAGATATAGAAGAAACCTAAATGAAAAGGGGTGAATCTAGAGGACATTATACTAAGTTAATAAACCAGACACAGAAAGACAAATACTGCATGATCTCATTTGTATGTAAAATATAAATAGTCAAACTCACAGAAACAGAATAAAATGGTGGTTGCCAGGGGCTGGAGGGAGAAATGGAGAGGTGATGGTCAAAGGGTACAAATTTTCAGTTATGCAAGATGACCAAGTTATGAAGATCTAATTTACAGCAATGTGACTAAAGTTAACAGTATGGTATTGTCTACTTGAAATTGTCTAAATGTTCTTATTACAAAACACAACACAAGAAAACAGTAACTATGTGAGGTAACAGATATGCTAATTAGCTTGATTGTGGTAGTTATTTCACTATATATGTACATCAAAACATCAAGTTGTGTACCTTAAATGTATACACTTTCGTCAATTAGATCTCAATAAAACTCGAAAAATTAACATGTTCAATTTGAAGCACAACTCAAATTCATTTGCCTAGCACAGCTATATGTAATTTCTAACAGAGGCGGAATCTCCCACTGTGTTAAACTTTGAAATATAGTTAAAGAGGATTAAAAAAATACTAGCACTTTATAGTCATTTGCAGGTGAAAATTGCCTTTGAAATAATTTATGAAGTGGGAAAAATGAGATTTTAATAATATGGAATATAAACCAGTTTCTGGTAACATTTGTACAACATTAAGGGATATTTAGTGTGTAAATATGTTTAATAGTATACTTTTGTGTTATGTTAGCATTTTCATTAAAAACCCTAGAGCATTTTAAATAGGCTTATTAAAATTTCCAGTTCTCTGCTCTGATTAGGGAAATGCTCACATCTTATACCTGGTATTTCCCTCATAGTTCTAGAATAGTTACACAGAGAATTATAGAGCAAGTGAATCAGACCGCTGATTGTGAAAACAGAATTATTCATTAGGATGACCATAGGTGAGGAATGTTGAATAAACCCAAAAATATACATACGAAACGTATATTATCACCATCTGTTTTGTTCTTTGACCCTAAAAGATAAATCAAGTCTCCAGGAATGGAAAGTCTTTGTACAATGCTGTCTCTCTGAGTCAGCAGTCAAATGCTCTTCTAGCAATGAAAAAAAATCAGAGGACTGCCACCTCCACCCCAAACACTCAGCTCCAATAGAACATGTTAACATACACAGTGTCAGAAACCCTAGTGCTCTTCCTGGTTGTGTTTTACTATCACAAATTGACACCACTATCACAATTTCTTTATCAATCACTTCTCCCTCAACTAACAAGTTAGTCTCTTGATGGCTTCCTTTGTAAACTATGATTAACTTAATTTTTCCTAGGCATCCATCTGTCTGAGGGGTGAGTGTTAACTGGTTACACAAGACTTAGGTAATATTCGTTCATTTTCTAAATTGGATTATGACACTAGGTGGCAGCCTTGCAAGACACGTTATTATCTTTAGAGACTATTTTCCAAATCTTAGGCTATGAAGCATCAGCCATACAAAGCCAATTTATAGTTATTCCTTATGCCACTCATGAATGATTTTAGGCTCTTAAGTTGACTTCTCAATGGTACAAGGAAAATAGAGCATAGGGGGAGTTTAGAGAAATACTGCCCTTTTCTGGCTAAGAAATGATGTAAAGAGGAAGAAAAGAAAGGAGAGAGGAAAAGAAGGAAGCAGTCACCAATTACCCAGTTTATAGCTGCAGATTACAGGAAGGAGGTACTTTTTAAAAAATTTAACTATAGTTGATTTACAATATTGTGTTAGTTTCAGGTGTATAGCTTCAGATTCTTTTCCATTATATGTTATTACAAGATACTGAATATAGTTTTCTGTGTTATACAGTAGGTCCTTGTTGTTTATTCTAAATATAGTAGCATGTATCTGTTAATCCCTTTCTCCTAATTTATCCCTCCCCCTCCCCTTTTCCCTTTGCTAACCCTAAGTTTGTTTTCTGTCTGCGAGTCTGTTCCCGTTTTGTAAATAAGTTGATCTGTATTATTTTTTAAGATTCCACATATAAGTGATATCATATGGTATTTGTCTTTCTCTTTCTGACTTCACTTAGTATGACAATCTCTAGGTGCATCCATGTTGCTGCAAATGGCAATATTTCATTCTTTTTTATGGCTGAGTAGTATTCCATTGTTTATATATACCATGTCTTCTTTATCCACTCATCTGTTGATGGACACTTAGGTTGCTTCTATATCTTAGCTACTGTGAATAGTACTGCTATGAACATTGAGGTGCATGTATTTTTTCGAACTAGAGCTTTCGTCTTTTCCAGATATATGCCCAGGAGTGGGACTGCTGGATCATATGGTAACTCTATTTTTAGCTTTTTAAGGAAGTTGTATACTGTTTTCCATAGTGGCTGTACCCATTTACATTCCCACTAACAGTGTAGGAGGGCTCCCTTTCCAGGAAGGCGGTACTTTTGATAAATAAGGATAACATTAATGACTGAGAAGGAGGATACTGCTTTTATTCTCCATTGAGGGATCTAGGAAAAGTCAGTTGTTGGGCTGTCCCTCTCCCAACAACCTTGAACAAGACCCTAAGAATTTGGCCCGATAATGAGATCTGACAGCGGGAAGCCCTGAAGTTTGCTTTTAATGAGCCAACCCCAATTCCCATATGGCACAGACTAAAATCTGAGTGGCTTGATAAGGGCGGGGGGGGGGGGGGCACTGTAGCTGTCAAGCCAGCAGGTGTGAAGGGGCATCAGTTGCAATCAGTGACCTGCCACTGATGGAGACCAAGCTGAGGTTCACTTATTCTGACCAAGTTAAAAGAGACCAGATCATTAATTGAACCAATAAGAAATTTCTCCCACACTGTTAGCAAGGTTAACCACGCTCATGTTTACAAGGAACCTTGTCCCAGAGACCAGAGAAATAGAGAGCATCATATCTGAGGCCTCTGGATCTTTCTCATGTCAGGGAGATCCTTAAAACCCTTCTGTCCATCTATCCTGGCACCACCTGAGAGAGGGGAGCAAGGGGAAGGGAAGGCTCTCTGAAATATGAAATATTTCATTCAAAGTCTGATAATCTACACTTCTGAATGATGTTCCTCAATATTTTTGGATCACACTAATTTTATATCAGATTGAATACATAGCGATATTTTTTCTCCACTGACAAGCTGGTGGGGAAGGGGGCTCTTTGAATGATAAAATAAATTACGTTTTATTCTGAGCTACTTTACTCTGCCAGAAGAGTAGAGCACGTGTTCACCTAAGCTGCCCTCTATAGAAAGGGTTCCTCCTGCTTTCTTCCCTATCAAGTCAGTGAGAAAGAGAGAGAACATTATAGGATCCCTGTGCTTCTGACATACTTTGTGAGTCTGAGTTGATGTGCAAATGTCTACTCATCTTGAGATACAGGAAAAGATAAGAGGCTCTAAGCTCCACCTTTAAAATAAAAAATTAGTTTTTAATCAGAGTACAGTCTACTGAGCGTGAGAAGCTGTGCTTGGGGCTGTAAATGCAAGTGTTCAGTACAGGATGTCATCCTCAGGGTGAAGACTGTCCCCTCCTTTTGTTCCCTGTCCAGTCTCTCACACACTAAACCAGTTCTCCCCCACCGCTGAGTGCTTCCTCTCTGGCCGACACGTCTATCAGTCCATCAGCTCCTTTCTAGTCTCATTGTGCCTTCCTAGCTTGGACCCCATGAGTAGCTGTGTTAAAGATGAAAGCCCAAATTTTATGCCCTAAGTTGATGCCCTCCAGAGAGAGACCACCAGGGACACTTACAGTCAACAAAGTTAAGTTTATTGTTGCAACCAGGGAGACTGAATCACGGGAACAGTGGGACACTCCAATAAGGAGCTGGGGGATTATGCTAGGATTTGGGTTTATGGTAATTGATTGTAGGGAGGCTCCAAGAAAGTGTGTCTGTTCTGGAGTGCATGTTGTCAGAAAGCAGGAATAACTTGAGGATTGGGTCACTGTAATTACTTTCTAGGTGGCAAGGAGGAAAGGAGTGCGGCTAAGGTTGTTACTGGGGAAGAAGCGGCAATTACTTATATTAGCTGAAAGCGGGAGATGTTTGTTTATTTTTGTGCTTGCATGATTATGCAGTAGGTTTGTTCTTGTCCTGTTCAATCACAGTCATGGAGAATCCTTATCTGATGATGATATCCTGTGATTTTATCTTCAGCAGAGGAACATCATGGCTTAGCCAGAAAGAACTAGACCAACTAAGAGCTATCATCTCTCAGAGCTCTTATTTTCTTTCCAACAATGAAGCTTTTATGCTCTGAACCACCGGCTGGCCTTGCCACTTACCAACCTTTTGCTGTCAAGTTGATGTGAAGAAAATTATGATCATTTGCTTTGAAAATCCACTACAAATTAATGTTTCCTAACTCCAAGTGCCCCTTCACTGCTCCTTGACGATTAAAAAATACACTTCTTGTTGAATTTCTATTACAGTGACCATAGAAGCCATTTCAAACTCTTCATGCACTCCTCAGGGTATAATTTAATCACAGTATCTCTTACTCTTGATAAATGAATACATTTACAAACTACTGAAAGAATAAGACCATGTAATAAGAAAATCCTCTTTGTAATTACCTCCCTTCCTCATTGCCTGTAAATGTCTCTGTATTCTAGTTCTTCTTCTTCCTCTCTATAAAGAAGAATTCCCACAATCCTGTCAGATCTACTGGAGCTTCTAATTCTATGTCATCTAATTGCTCATGTGACGCTGTCTAATCAGTCGTTTCCTCTCTGTCCACCATCTTCTTTTTCTTCTTTTATTTTCATATACTTATTATGGGCTGAATATTTTTGTCCTGCCAAAATTCTTATGTTGAAGCCTAACCTCCAATGTTACTATCTGGAGATAGGGCCTTTTGCGGAAGTAATTAAAGTTAAAATGAAGTCATAAAGGTATGGCCCTAATCTAATGGGATTTGTGTCCTTATAAGAGGGGGAGGAGAAACCCGAGAGCCCTCTCTCCACCATCTAAGATACAGCGACAAGGCAGGCTTCTGAAAATTGGGAAGAAAGATCTCAGCAGAACCCAACCATGATGGTATGCTGATCTTGAACTTCCAGCCTCTAAAACTTGAGAAAATAAATTTCTGCTGTTAAAGCCACCTAGTTTGTGTTATTTTGTTATGGCAGCCAGAATTAATACATACTATATACCAATTTCCCCTTATACACATATATTCTCATCTTTCTCCCCCAACTAGAAATTAGCTAACCTATTCTTCCTTGTGCTCTCGTTTCTTAACAGACTCATTTACTCTCCTTGCCTTTATTTATTTTCTTTTGAAAAATGAAAAAGAAATCAGAAAATTACAGAGAAAAATAGAACACCTGTGTTTTTACTGTCAGGAATTAATAAGTATTCATGTTATGTTAAAGATTTTTTTAGTCAAAAAATTTACAAAAAAAATATCAAAGTGTAACTGACACTTTGTTGTCTCATGGACACTGCTAGAATTACCCAGGCTGAAGTCCAATATAATGTTATAAATACCAAAATAATAATATAAAAGCAATTAAGTTCTTCCCTGGAATTTCATTTTTTTTCTGTTATAATTACTTTGATCTTTAAGTCACTATAGTCTGAAATTCTGTTGCCTCCAGACGAGTTCTTTAAATCCTAATGCTTTTTCCTTCTCATAATCTCTCACAGTGGTACTATCTTTCTATGGAAAAGATCAATATCCAAACCCAAGCCTTATTTCATGCAGAAGCTAGTCCAATATTTTTCTTATTAGGCTCCAAGGTCTAATTCCAAATAATTTTAATGTGAAGTTCACATAACAAAATTAGCCATTTTAAATTGAACAACTCAATGTCATTTAGTGCGTTCACAATGCTGTGCATCCACCACCTGTTTAGTTCCAAAACATTTTCATCACCCTAAAAGAAAACGAGGAACCACTAAACAGTTCTTTCCATTCCCCCTTCCTCCTAGACCCTGGAAACCACCAGTTTCTTTCTGTTTCAATGGATTTACCTATTCTGAATATTTCATATATATGGAACCATATAATATGTGATCTTTTCTTTCTGGCTTCTTTCACTTAGCATAATATTTTGGAGATTCACACATGTATCCATGTATCAGTGCTTCATTCCTTGGTATGGCTTAAAAATATATATATATATATATATATATATATATATATATATATCTCAGGGCTTCCCTGGCGGTCCAGTGGTTAAGACTCCGTGCTTCCACTGCAGGGGGCACGGGTTCAATCCCTGTCTGGGAACTAAGATCCTGTAAGCCGCGCGGTGCGATATGTGTGTGTGTGTGTGTGTGTGTGTGTGTGTATCATAATTTATTTGCTCACCTATTAATGGATGGTTTCATTACAATGTGTCCCAGTGTATATCTTTCAATTTATCATATTTGGAGTTTGTTGAGCTTCTTGGATGGGTAGAGTCATAGCTTTCATCAAATTTGGAAAGTTATCGGCTATGATTTCTTCAAGTACTCTTTCTGCCATTTTCCTTCTCTCTTCTCCTTCTTGTACTCCCATAATATGTATTCTGGTATACCTGTTGATACTCCACAGGTCCCTTAGGCTCTGTTCATTTTTCTTAATTCTTTTTCTTTCTGTTCCTCAGACTGGATAATTTCAATTGTCCTATCAATTGCCAATTTTTTCTTCTGCTTTCTCGGATCTGCTGTTGAAACCCTCCAGTGAATTTTTCATTTTGGGTATTGTATTTTCAGCTTCAGAGTTTCTGTTTGTTTCCTTTTTATAATTTCTACCTCTTATTGATATTCTCTGTTCATACACTGGTTTCCTGATTTCATTTAACTCTTGTCCATGGTTTCCTTTAGCTCCTTGAGTATATTTAAGACAGCTGATTTAAAGCCTTTGTCTAGATTGGGAGTTTGGGATTGACATCTACACACCGCTATTTTTAAAACAGATAACCAACAAGGACTTACTGTATAACACAGGGAACTCTGTTCAATACTCTGTAACAACCTAAATGGGAAAAGAATTTGAAAAAGAACAGATACACGTATATGTATAACTGAATCACTTTGCTGTACACGTGAAACTAACACAACATTGTTAATCAACTCTACTCCAATATAAAATAAAAATAAAATAAAGCCTTCGTCTAGTTTGTCCCATATCTGGGCTTCATCAGGGACAGTTTTTGGCAACTTCCTTTCTCCTGTGCATATGCCATCTTTTCCCATTTCTTTGTACACTGTGTACTTTTTTTCACTGGAAACTGGGTATTTCAAATATTTTATACAGTAGCTCTGGAATGCAGATCCTCACTCTACTCCAGCGTTTGCTGCTATTGATCATTGTGGGCTGGAGCTGTCCATTTGTTTAGTGACTGCTCCAAACCATTTTTTCAAAGACTGAATTTTTTGTTATGTGTGGTAACTGAAGTCTCTGTCCTGTTATGAGTGGTCAGCCAGTGACCTAACAGAGATATCCGTAAGTTCCAGGAGCAAAAAAACAAAAACAAAAACGTCTCCTGGTCTTTGCATATTGGCTCTGAGTTGGGGTACTCCTTCAACTTTAAGCCAGGATGCCTACAACTCTGTTTCAGCCTGAACCTCCTCCCTGTGCCATCCACAAATCAGCCCAAGGTACAAAATCTGGGTTCCTCTTACGTTTTCACTGAGCATGTGTCTTGCCCTGGGCATGAGCTTAACACTACAGCTTCTTCAGTATATACAGTAGTCCAACCAAGGCCTTATTCCCCCAAGTATCTTCCTCCTGACTCCTCCTTCTCAGACTTTTGGGTCTATCTGCTATGTGCCCTTTTATCCTGCGCTCTAGGTTACTATGAATAGTGTATATCTTTAAATGATTTCAGTAGATGCTGCCACACAGAAAGTCCCTCCAGCTGAAGTTTAGCAAACCAAAGGTCTGCTTCTGTTCTGGTCCCTCAGTGAACCACCAGACAGGAAAAACATACAACTACAGTTTTTTGAGAATAAGGTCTGCATTGACACCAGAAAGCCACACCAGGATCATGGGCTGCCATCTCTATGGACTGCTGATGCCCAGGGGAATGGGAGATGATTGGCTAGTAAGTAAAATCACCATGACACTTTTTTTTGGTTAATATTTAGCAGCCTGTTTCTTCATTAAGCACTTACCTGGTAGCTGTATCTTTTTATATTACATTCAAGAGCTCCAACAAATTTGATACTCAATTTCTTGGACCTCAATGATTGCTTCAGTGGAAGGACTGATTCTCTGAGCCCCTACTTTGCCAATTTTTCTTCAACTCATTTTTTATATACCCAGATTGACCTTCCTGAAATACCTCAAAGAGAGTACCTCTTGTTTGTTAAAACAACAATCAGTTACTCTCTAAATGCGCCCATATTCTTTTAGGTGCCCATATTCATCAAATTTTATGAATTGCAAAAGAGAATTTCAAGCTGCTACTCTGGTGAAAGAACGCTAAAATCCAGCCAGACTCAAATACTCACCATTCTTCAATGATGCACTGTTTTTACTGTGTTAACTTCTGTTCCCATGTTTTTTATTTACCTTGTGTAGAATTCAATCTTAATTATTTCGTTATTAATATCTACCCATTCTTAAGGCTAGTTGGCTTCCTCCACCTTGGTGATTCACCTGCTTAGCCCAGGTCTTCTTAATTACAACTTGGTGTATGTCAGTTTGTGAGTCTGGTCACATACCATCATTCAGCAAAAGCAACACTAAGAGGAAATTTTATACCAATAAACATGTACATTTAAAAAGAAGAACTATCTCAAGTAAACAATTTAACTTTACACCTCAAGAAGCTACAAAGAGAAGAACAAACTAAACCCAAAGTTAGCAGAAAGAAGAAAATAATAAAAATTAGATAGAGGGCTTCCCTGGTGGCGCAGCGGTTGAGAGTCCGCCTGCTGATGCAGGGGACACGGGTTCGTGTCCCGGTCCGGAAAGATCCCACATGCCTCAGAGCGGCTGGGCCCGTGAGCCATGGCTGCTGAGCCTGCGCGTCTGGAGCCTGTGCTCCACAACGGGAGAGGCCACAACAGTGAGAGGCCCACATGCCGCAAAAAAAAAAAAAAAAAAAAAAATTAGATAGAAATAAATGAATAGAGATAAGAAAAACAATACAAAAACTCAACAAAAACCAAGAGGTGGTTATTAGAAAAGATAAACAAAACTGATACAACTTCAGCTCAACTAACCAGCAAAAAAAAGAGAGACTCAAATAAATAAGAAATAAAAGAGGAGACATTATAACCATTGCCACAGACATACAAAAGATCATAAGAGACTACTACAAACAGCTATATACTTACAAATTGGATACATTAGGAAAAATGGGTAAGTCCCTAGAAAAATACAACCCTCTAAGACTGAATCATGAAGAAACAGAAAATCTGAACAGATCTATAATGAATAAGGAGATTGAATTAGTAATCAAAAAACCATCCAAGAAAGAAAATCCCCAAACCAGATGGCTTCATTAGTAAATTCGGCCAAATATTTAAAAAGAACACCGATACTAATCAAACAATTATAAAAAATCAAATAGGGAAAATACCTCCAAACTCATTTTATGAGGCCAGCATTATTCTGATACCAAAGACAGAAAAACACACTACAGGAAAAGAAAATTACAGGCCAATATCCCTAATGAACACTGATGAAAAATACCTCAACAAAATACTAGTAAACTGAATTTAACAGCACATCAAAAGGATCATACTCCATGATCAAGTGAGATTTATCCCTGGGATGCAAGGATGTTTCAATATATGCCAATCAATAAATGTGATGTGTACATCACATTAACAAAATATAGGATAAAAATCATAAAATCATATCAATACATGCAGAAAAATAATTTGACAAAATTCAACACCCTTTCATGATAAAAATTCTCAGCAAACTAGGTATAGATGGAATGTACCTCAACATAATAAAGGCCATATATGATAAGCCCACAGCTAACATCACGCTGAACAGTGAGAAGCTGAAAGCTTTCCCTCTAAGATCAGGAACAAGACAAAAATGTCCACTCTTGCTACTTCTATTCAACAAAGTACTGGACATCTCAGCAAAAGCAGTTAGACAAATAAAAGAAATAGCAGGCATTCAAATCAGAAAGAAAGAAGTAAAATTCTCTCTTTTTTCAGACAACATGATCCTATATGCACAATACCCTAAATACACACACACACACACACACACACACACACACACACACACACACACAACTGTTGGAACTAATAAACAGGTTCAGTAAAGTTGCAGCATACAAAATCAACATATAAAAATCACTGTGTTTTAGACACTAACAATCTAAAAAGGAAATTAAGAAAACAATCCCATTTACAATAGCATCAAAAAGAAAAATACTTAGGAATAAACTGACCAAAGAGGTGAAAGACTTATAAACTGAAAACTAAAAAAACATTAACAAAGAAAATTAAACGAGACACACAAAAGTGGAAAGACATCTTGTTTCATGGATGGGAAGGCTTAATATTGTTAAAATGTCCATACTAGTCAAAGTGATCTATAGAATCAACACTACTCCCAACAAAATCCCACTGGCATTTTTTACAGAAATAGAAAAAATACTCCTAAAATTCACATGGAACTACAAAAGACCCAGAATCGCCAAAGTGATCTGAAGAATGAACAAAGGTGGAAGTATCATACTCCCTAATTTAAAATATATTACAAACATAGTATTTAAAACAGCATGGTCCTGCATAAAGACAGATATAGAGACCACTGAAACACAAAAGACAGACCAGAAATAAATCCATGCATATACGGTCAACTCATCTTTGACAAGTGTGTCAAAGAACACACAATGAGGAAAAAATAGTCTCTTCAACAAATGTTGCTAGGAAAACTGGATATCCACATACAGAAGAATGAAATTTGACTCTTACTTTACATCATAAACAAAAATCAACTCAAAATGGATTACAGACTTATATGTAAAACATGATACTCCTAGAAGAAAATTTAGGGGAAAGCCTCTTGACATTAACCTAGGCAAAGATTTCTTGGATATGATACCAAAAACACAGGGAACAAAGCAAAAGTAGACAAGTGGGACAAAATCAAACTAAAAATCTCATGCACAGCAAAGTAAACAATCAATGGAGTAAAAAGGCAAGCTACAGAAAACATCTGCAAACCATGTATCTGATAAGGAGTTAATTTCCAAAATTTATAAGGAATTCTTACAACGCAATAGCAAAATAACTCAAATAATCTGATTAAAAACGGGCAAAGGACTTGAAAAGACATCTCTCCAAAGAAGTCGTATAAATGGCTAACATGTTCATGAACAGATGGTCAATATCATGAATTATCAGGAAAATGCAAATCAAAATTACAATGAGATATCACTTCACACCTTTTAGGGTGACTATTATTTAAAAAAAGATAGCAAGGTTGTGGACCCCAAATGTGACCTTTTTATCAGGTTCTGAGGAAATACCCCAGAATGAAACAAAACGGTGGTACTAAACTTGGAAAGCCTAACTATAGCCTTGATCATGTGTGGACCACCAATAATCCCTGGGACTACCACTGTGTGGGCCACATAGGAAGTTCACTGAAATTCCCACATTTTCCATGCTTTACTCTAGGAAGTAACCACAACTCTGGACATCTCACCAAAACCACCAGCATCATCACCAGAGGACTGCAAGAACCCCAACGTGCAGTCCTTCACAATCATCTGGCATTGCAAATGATCTGGCTTCCCCAGAGGGTACTTACACAGTGGTTGCAAGTAACTGTTCCCCAGAATCTCTGACATCTGTACCATCGCTTAGCATATTCAGATCACAAACTGGGAAATCACTGCACCACCACAGCTGCCCTCATACCACTGACCTGAGATACTTTTGAATCCATGGCCTGGAATCCATTGAAAGATTGCCTCCTAATGTAAAGTCTTGGTTTTAACCTCTTATCCATCTACTAATCTTTCTCTTTCTCTTTATTTTTAAATGCATTCACTTGATAAAATGCCTCATCAAAGAACCATCCAACAACTATCAGTCAGGCAACACACCCAACAAAGGGTATGAATGGTCCTCCAGGAAGAAAAACACCATGTGCACTCTGGACCTGAGGACTGTTTCACTCAGCCATCCCCTACTTATCTTTGAGTTGTCCAAGAACAATCTCTTTGATCAAATGTACCCCACATAACCTTAGGCTGGCTTGAATAAGACAGCTTGACCCTAAACTCTTTACATGAACTTCCTACACTATAACCTTTTTTCTCCATATTGGGCCCAGACCCCAGCCTCACGTGCCTAAGAAAGACAACATTCTCTGCCTCGACCGTCCTGTTAATGCAATGCTTGATGCAGTTCACTGGCTTTCTAGAACTCTCCTAGCAGTATTTAGCACCCTGCTTCCTCTTTCCATACCTACTGTCTCTGAATATAAAAGTTTTGCTTCTCTACTTCCATGAGATGTTTCTGACTCATGCACCACCAACTGAATCCTCACATAGGCTGGATGCTCTGACCACCCATCCACTTCCTACCTGATCCTTCCCCAGGATGACTGCTTCCTCCATTTTTGCATGTCCTCCAAGTCTTCCCCTAGGTTGGAAGGCCCTAACCTTATGCACCTCACGCTGAGTCTTCCCCTAAGAGGAAGACTGCACCCACAGACATCAACTATGTCCTCCTCCAAGATCACTGCACACTCCATCCATCCACCACCCACCAAGTCCTGCCCTAGTCAAGATTCACGCTCTACACATGTACTTCCCATCAGGTCTTCCTCTAATCTGTCTGTATCCTCCACCTGTGCACTTTCTGCCAGGCTGTCTGCTAGGCTGGCTGGACCATCCACCCATTTACCTCTTGCCAAGACCATGTGTAGGCTGGATGCTTCCCACACACATGCACAGCCTGCTTCATCCTCCTTGGAAGGAATGTTCCTTCCACAGATGTACCTCCTACTGGATCCTCCCCTAGGCAGGATGCACAATCCCCTAATGAACATGCAGCAGGAGCCTCCTCTAGGCTGGCTACATTCTGCATTTATGCACTCTCTGCCATTTCCACATGTGAGCTGGATACAACATGCACCCATACATCTTTAGCCATGTCCTTCTAGAGTGGATGTTCCTTAGCACTAATGGACATCATGCCATGATTTCCCATGGGATAAATATTTCTTCCTCTGGAGTCCTAACTTAGGATGACTTCACCCTACATTCATGAACCAAATGATTAGCCCTGACCCCTAGGTTGGCTGCATCTTCCACCCATGCACTTCCTGCAAGCTTCTCACCTAGGCTGAATACTCCATCTACTTACACACCTTCTGTCACGTTCTTTCCTGGGCTGGCTACACTCTCCACCCATATTCTTCCTGCCATATATCCCAAAGTGGGCTGCAACATCCACCCCTGCAGTTTCTGACAGGTCCTCCCAAAGGCTGACTACATTCTGTACCCATGCAACTCATGCTGGGTCTTCCCCAGCCATGTCCTCCCCAAGACTGGATGCTCACTCCACTCATGCCATCTCCTGGCTAGTCCTCCACTAGG
Organism: Phocoena sinus; assembly: GCF_008692025.1. Lineage (NCBI taxonomy): Eukaryota > Metazoa > Chordata > Mammalia > Artiodactyla > Phocoenidae > Phocoena > Phocoena sinus. The sequence goes on along the minus strand of NC_045784.1, from coordinate 32,870,458 downwards.
CAGGCTGCTTTCTCCAGCCATGTACCTTCTGCCATGTCCTCCCCTGGGCTGGATGTTCCCTCCATCCATTCACTTCCTACAGGATCCTCCTATAGGCTTTCTGCACAATTCCCCCATCCAAGGTCTGCTGAGTCCTTCGCAAGACTGGATGCTCCTTCGACCAATCCACTTGCTGCCATTAACGCAACTAGACTAGCTGTAGCCTCCACCCATGCATTTCCTGCAGGACCTCCTCTGGGCTGGCTGCATTCAACACATATACACTTCCTGTCATATCCTCCCCTAGGCTGTATACCCTCTATCTCTGCATTTCAGCCAGGTCCTAGGATGACTGTACCATGCAGCTACACACCACCTTCCATATCCCCACCCACCAGGCTGGCTTCTCTCTCCACACAAACATCTTCTGCCAAGACCACCCTTAAGCTGGATGCTCCCTCTACACTTCCTGTTGGATCTTCCCCAAGGCAGGCCACAACCCATAAACACACACCTCCCTCCATTGACTCGACTAGGCTGGAAGCTAGCTTCATCCATGCACCCACTTAAGCTGGTTTCACTGTGCATTGAAGCATACCCTGACAAGTTCCCTCCAAGTCTTCTTGCACTTTCAACCTATTCATTTCAAAGTCCTTAGTCATTGGGGAAATGCAAATCAAAACCCAGTAAGACACCATTTCACACCCACTGGGATGGCTATAAGATAAAGAAAAGAAAAATAATAAAGTTTAAAATGGATATAGAGAATATAGAAATCTAATAACATTTTTTGGGATAATGTAAAATGGTGCAGCCGTTCTGGAAACAGTTTCGTGGTTCCTGAAGCAGTTAAAGATAGAATTACCGTATGACCCAGCATTTCTACTCCTGGATATATACCCAAAAGAACTGAAAACAGGTGTTCAAATAAAAACTCGTACATGTCTGTTCATAGCAGCACTATTCACAATAGCCAAAAGGTCCAAATGTCCAAACAACCCAAACGTCTGTCCACTGATGAATGGATAAACAAAATGTGGTACAGATACTCAATGGAATGTTATTCAGCCATTAAAAAGGAATGGAATACCGATTCATGCAACAACTTGGATGAACCTGAAAACGTGCTAAGTGAAAGGAGCTAGACACAAAAGGTGTGATTCCATTTACATGAAATATCCAGAATAAGCAAATCCATAGAGACAGAAATCAGATTAGTGGTTGCCAGGGCCTGAAGGAGGAAGGAATGAGGATTAACTTCTTAATTGGTATGGGTTTCATTTTGCAATGATGAATATGCTTTGTTATTAAACAGAGCTGATGATTTCACAGCATTGGGAATGCAAAAACATTCCCCCCAAATCCTAAAATTCAAATGGATGAGGAAAAAACATCAAGAGACACATTACCTGTATGGTATCAGTGTCTGTATGTGAGTTAAAAAAAAAAAAAAAAAAAAGAAGCAATGGCACAGCATCTGACTAAGTTTATAATAGAGAATAGCAAACTACTCACTAGGTACTCACTGGAAAGAACAGCTGCAGTTGGGAGGGTTTTGGCTTTTCCATAGCAGGCAAGTGCAAGGAGTACACCTCAAGAAGGACCAAAGGTACTAGAGCAGAAGACCACCGTGAATGTTCAAAACTGATACCTCAGTGTTTCCTTCTAGGGCAAGACACCACGATTAGCAGAAGCTCTGGGGCTGGAAACAATTCAGGAGGAAATGGACAAGAGAGATGAAGGAAAGGAGAAGGTGCAAAATTGTGTTGTCCACTCATGTGGCCATTGAGCACTTGAAATGAGGCTAGTCAGACTTGAGATATGACGTAAGAGTAAAATATGTACCAGATTTCAATGATTCAGTACAAAATAATGAAAAATAGCTCATTAATAATCTTTATATTGCTTCCACACGGAAAATATAATATTTGGGATAGACGGAGTTAAAAACATATTATTAAAGTTAATTTCACGCTTTTTTTTACAAAGAATTTTGACTACTAGAGAACTGTTAATTACATTGTGTGGCCAGTATTACATTGCCCATGGACAGCACTCTATTATTACTGACATCTGAGATGTCTGTTAGACCTCAAGTGGAAAAACCGATTACACAGCTGTATGAATGGAAGTACAAGGGAATGAGTGAAAATGAACATACATATTTGAAATTCATCAACTTAAAGTGACATTTAAAAACACGAGTCTAGATAGGACCCCCTAGGAAATGAATGCGTGTAGAAAAAAATGACCAAAACCTAAAGCCTTGGAAATTCTAACACACAGAATTATGGAAAATGAGGAAGTTCCAGGAGAATACAAGGTGAACACCAAGAGGGAAATCTTTAAAGACCAAGAAAGAACATGTATCAAGGAAAAGGAGTGATCAACTGTATTAAATGCTGCCAAAAGGTCAAGTAAGATGATGTCTAAGATGTTTCCATTGGATTCTGCAGTGTGAAGGTCTGCTATGTGATGGTATTTGGTCCTTTCTTAAGGAGAGAGAATAGGTAGGTCTCAAGGTCAAAGGAAGGAAGAAGAGCTTGTGGCCAGCTGGAGCTATGTAGATTTTGGTGTGGAGGACCTGAGTTAAGGACACTGAATTCGTGTCCACACTCAGGCAGATCAAATGCCCAGGAGACCTATTAAAACCATAGGATGAAGTAGGATGGTTGGATCTTTGATTCCGCCTGTAATGCCGGCTCACTGAAGGAAGGAACCAGACCTAAGGCCTCAAGTACTGCTTTCCTCGGCCTCTCGTATATGAGGGGGTGTTCTGTGGTCAGGGCTACCTCCAGGAATAAAGTGTAGCTTCCTAGATATATATCCCTGGGTGTTTCTAACTCTCTGGAGCTGGGCTACAGAGCTAACGACACATACACACCCACCACTAACTTTTGCAGTGCCTATGACAAAAGTAAAATGGAGGCCACCAGCCCATGTCCTGGATCCCTTCTTCTCATGGCCGTTATGTCCTACACCATGCAGTGCTTCACACCTAACACTAAGAGCACCTCAACCCACACCTCCAAGCTTTGTCTACCCCTTGCTCCCACAAACAGTGACCACCTAGCCACCTTTTGTGCCCAAGATTGAGCATATCATAGGCCCAGCTCTTCTTTCCTTTGGAATGAGAATAGGACCTTGCTGGCCCTGGAAGTATCCTTAGGGAATTAGGGTACCTGATATATTTTCTACAAAAGTAACAGGGTGTCAGGAGCCTCATCACCTTGTCCCTGTGGACTTTTAGCTCTGGCATGAAAAGCAGATAAGGAGAGCCTAATACGGGGCTCAGCACTATGACCCTTCTTGACCAGGTCAAATGCCAGTACTGGCCATATACCAGAAAAGTAAAAAAAAAAGAGAGGAGAACCTAGAGATTATCGTACTAAGTGAAGTAACTAAGAAAGCGAAAGACAAATAGCATATGATATCACTTATATGTGGAATCTAAAATATGACACTAATGAACTTATTTACGAAACAGAAACAGACTCACAGACTTCAAAAACAAACTTATGGTTACCAAAGGGGAAAGAGGGCAGGGGATACATTAGGAGTTTGGGATTGGCAGATACAAACAACTATATATAAAAGAGATAAACAACGAGGACCAACTGTATAGCACAGGAAACTATACTCAATATCTTGTAATAAGCCATGATGGAGAAGAATATGAAAAAGAATATATATCTATGTATAACTGAATCACTGCTGTACAGTAGAAACTAACATAACATTGTAAATCAACTATACTTCAATTTAAAAAAAACACTACTCAGAGTATATGTAAACCTGGCCACAAAAAAAAGAGAGAGAGAGAGAGGAGAAACATGGAAAGGAGGGAAAGGGAGTTCATTTTACTGTTCTTTTTTTCCACTCCACTCACTTCAATGTGGTTTCCTACCATGTTTCCACAACTTAAATTTTTGAAAAACAGCTTAGTCATATCACAGAAATGATGCTATGATCAAGGTGAAAAAACAACTGAATATATATCCTGTTCACAGCATGTTATATGCCCATCCAATTCTATACAAGTGTCTACACACACATACACAATCACACTCACATATCTGCTCACAAACTCAGTCACAACTATTTTTTTAAACGAGATTATCCATTAACATCCATTAATCTTAATATCCATTAATATTGAAGCTCAGGCAAAACGAATCATCATCACGGTACGACGGAAAAAATTTTTTTTCGCTTAATATTTGACCATTTTAGCATGTCAGTCATTAACCTTGAATAGTTGCCCAGCCCCCTTCCTCCCCATCTTGTAGGCTTCAGAAGCCCCTGTTTCCTCCTCTAAAAACCAAGACCTTCCCCCCAGGTTTCTGACCTCTGTCTGCTGTTTCCTCCTTCTTGATTCTGAATCTTCCTCCCAGCCCTCCCTATTCCTATCTGGGTTATTCTCCTCTCTCATACACTTGATCATGCATTGCCTCTTCCTGACACTGGGTACCTCCATCACCCCTCCCTTTCTCTAGACACCTTGGGTTAAACTCTAGTTCTCTTGTCCAAGTTGTAAATTACCTATGCTAAGAGGGTATGAACTGTCTAAATGGGAATTTTATGGTCATAACTCCATTTCAAATAAAGGCCATAAATGATGACCCTTTGTCCCTTCTAAAGAGTCAACTAGCATGCTACTTTCTTTTAAACCTCCAAATATGACATAAAATTAACAATTTTAGAGATCACAATAAAAAAATTACATTAAAAAATGAAACCAACACTTCAAGCTTTATTTATTTAAAAAAATCATTCTATGAAGAAATAATTGCCTATAATTTTTCAAAACTGACTGAAGATATCAAGCTGCAGGATTAAGAACCCCTACAGACCTCAAGCAAACAAGATAGATACAAAGAAAACCACGCCTGGAAACATCAGAGTAAAAGTGGGAAAAGTATTAAAATGTCAATGAAACACACACACACACACACACACACACACACACACATCGCAAGATAAATGGTAATATACACTATTTTCATGGAAAAGAAGATTCATTATTACAATAATATAGACTTTGCAAAATAACCTATAAATTCAAAGCAATTTCAAATAAAACCCCAATGGGATATTTCATGCAACTTGACATATTAGTATGTATATGAAAAAGGAAAGGGTCATGAAATATGAATAGTATGAAAATATTCCTGAAAAAGAATGATGTGGGATATTTGCCCTACAACACAGAGGCTTTTTATAACAGTGTGGTATAAGTGCAAATAGAGACAAATGACCCAAGCTGTACAGAAAAGAGTCTAAACATAGATCCATGCATAAATTAAAACCTATTCCACTTCAGGGCTATGGTGCTAGATCATGGGAAAAGGAGGAAATTTTTATTTATTATAGATTTATTTATTTTATTTATTTATTTTTGTCTGGGATGGGCCTTCATTGCTGCGCATGGGCTTTCTCTAGTCGCGGCGCACGGAGGCTACTCTTCGTTGCTTGTAGTTGTGGTGCGTGGGCTTCTCATTGCAGTGGCTTCTCTTGTGGAGCACGGGCTCCAGGCACGCGGGCTCAGTAGTTGTGGTGCACGGAAGCCCCCGAAAAGAAGGAAATTTTTAAATGCTACTGGACAATAGGTTATCCATATGGAAAAAAAGGAAAAAATGGGAATCTCTCCACTAAATTGTACACGGAAACAAATTTCAGGTAGATTATTCTGTGACAAGTAGGACTTAAAGCATATAGAAAAAAATAAGACTATCTTATATACATTAGGACTAGTAAAAGATTTCTTAGTTAAAATATAAAAAGCACGAACTATAAAAGATAGTCAAAGGGGCTTCCCTGGTGACGCAGTGGTTGAGAACCTGCCTGCTAATGCAGGGGACACGGGTTCAAGCCCTGGTCTGGGAGGATCCCACATGCCGCAGAGCAACTAGGCCCGTGAGCCACAACTACTGAGCCTGAGCGTCTGGAGCCTGTGCTCCGCAACAGGAGAGGCCGCAATAGTGAGAGGCCCGTGCACCGCGATGAAGAGTGGCCCCTGCTTGCCACAACTAGAGAAAGCCCTCGCACAGAAACGAAGACCCAACACAGCAAAAATAAATAAATAAATAAACTCCTACCTCCAACATCTGTAAAAAAAAAAAAAAAAAAAAGATAGTCAAATTTAGCTGCATAATAATTTTTAAACTTTTAGTTATTAAAGGAGAGTATTGGGACTTCCCTGGTGGCACAGTGGTTAAGAATCTGCCTGCCAATGCAGGGGACACGGGTTCCAGCCCTGGTCCGGGAAGATCCCACATGCGGCGGAGCAACTAAGCCCGTGCACCACAACTACTGAACCTGCACTCTAGGGCCCACGATCCAAAACTACTTAGCCTGCGCGCCTAGAGCCCGTGCTCCGCAACAAGAAGCCACGGCAATGAGAAGCCCGCGCACCGCAACTACAAGCAGCCCCCCCTTGTGCAACTAGAGAAAGCCGGCGCGCAGCAACGAAGACCCAACGCAGCCAAAAATAAAATTAAAAAAATTTTAAAGAGAGTACTTATAAGGTTAAAGAACAAGACCAAACAGTGGAAGTATTTGCTCCACATGAACCAGAAAAAGGGTTATTCATAATGCACGCTTTTTCAAATAATGAGTATAAATAGGCATTTTACAGAAACATAAATGCCCAAAGACAAGAACAAAAGAAGTGTTTACTTTTACTTGTAATTATGGAAAAGCCAGAATGAGATACCATTAAAGAAAATTTCGTTCTATAAAAGGCAAATTGGAAAAGGGAAATTTCAGCTCAGGAGCAGAGGCAGGCCATTTTCAGGGAGCAGGGGGCTGTTAATCGAGGGTTAACAGCAGATTAAGTGCTGACTGCTGGAGCCATGGGGAGGAGAGGCTTTTAAATTGCTCTGAATCTAGGTTAGAACTCTTGGAAACCTCACAGGTGAACACGAACAGGCAGCTCAATCACTGCAGTGGCTGGCTGGCTGTTCCACGTTTGCTTCTAGGAGGTTGCTTACAGAGGGTCACAGCACAGTAGGTGCGGGATAGGGGTGTGCCTGCTCTCCTAGAGAGGCAGGGCTCGGAGCATCAAGTTCAGGCAGCAAGAGGGGCCTAACTCTCGGAGGACTAGGCTTGGAGTCGAAGCTCAGGCAAAACAAATCATCATCACATTACGACGGACAGCTGAGCACAGAAAACCCCATGAGGGAGGAGAGGGGCTCAAAGCAAGAGACCTGAGGGAGGAGATGCTCTCAACACACTGCCCAGCAAAATGAAAGGAGAATGTGCCACGAGAGCAGAAGAGGCGGCACTAATGCAGATGGCATTACCACCAGGGCACAGGGGAAGAGCGGCCTTCCTCAGGTCAATCTAGGGGGGAAGCAGGACTCAGGCCAGCCGGCCCGGAGTGGAAAAGGGCAGCAGCGACGCACCGTTCTTACCTGTGTGGCGGCTCAGGAGGGTCGGGCCTGGTGTGGGGTTGCGGCTGGGAAGACCAGGGTCTGGCCGGGATGCTGGTCTCCAGACAGAAGCCTTGAGAAAGGAGTCTGCTGCTGCGCTCAGACTTTGGAGTAAACGGCAGCAAAAGCTCAGACCTCTGAGTCCTGGAAGCTCTAGGAAACGGAAAGCACGTTGGAGGATTCCGTATCCCGGCAGGCTCTTCCTGGTGGAGCTGCTTTTGGGCCCGTGTTTACCCTAAACCACGGTCCGAGCTCGTCCATGAGGGAGCCAGTGCCCCGTGTGGGTCGTCCCGTGGCGGCCTCGCTCCAGCGTGCACGTTCTTGATTCTGGTCTTTCTGGGCCCACGTACCTCTGAGGTCTGAGCGAGAACCCGTGCAGCCTTGTAGATCAGCACCTTGGCAGTCCTAAGGGTATCAGTAGCGGCAGAAACGACCTCGTTCTTAGGCCCACTGGCCACCTCACCCTGCATGAAATCAGACTGCTGCTGCTTCTCTCCTCCTCGTCTGACCGGGCGGCCATAATGCCAGGTTCTCAGAAACAGAGGTACTCTGCTGCAAACGGCGGCTCAGGTAGAGCCAGGGTTAGTAGAACGAGGAAGATGGGCGGGCCCTGGTGGAATCTTCGCTTCTGATTGGTGAGCTGGATATCACATGACACTCATCTTCCCAGAGTCCAACCCAGATCCTTCTGGCAGCAAACAGGAGAGCGTGCACCACTGCTTTGGGGTCTGCCCTGGACTGGTCAGTAATATGAATTTCCTCAGTATTTAAACATAGCCCCTAAAAGTGTGTGACTGTGTGTAGGAGGGTGGGGTCTCTAGATAAACATTTTGAGTGACCCCCAAATCAGCGTGTCAGCATCACGCTGGTGGCTCAAACCGAAGAAATGACTTGAAAGAAATACCACACTGGTCAGAAAGAGATAATCCCCTAGCTAGGTCGTGCTCATGGAACTGGTCAGAACACTGGGTCCATGGATGACCCCAGACGGAACAGTCCTGGGACTCCTCCTGGCATCTGGATCACCCCACGCCGAACCGGTGTGGGTTTAAGAGTTGGAGCGTGGCTTTCTGAAAGGGGAGAAATGGGATGGGGCCCCACGCTGTTCTTGAAATGTTCAGCCCTGCTGCCTCGTGGTTCCCAGGCACCAGAGGGAGTTTTAGACAATTTCCCAGAAGACTGCTTTGGCCCACCTGGCTCCTTCAGGCAAAGACAAGGGTTGCCTGGAATTAAGAGTGGTACTGCCCTTAAATACACATCAACATTTGTATAGGCTACATAGTAATCTAGTGATGAGTGTATGCTATGTATCTGACCTAGTCTTCATTCTTGGCCACCGATGTCTAGTTTCTGTTAATATAAATATGTTGTGATGCACAGACTTCAAGTTTAACATTTGGACATTTATTTTTAGTCATTATCACAAAAGGGTTGCATATTTAGTACCCCAAAAAGAAAAGCAAATGTAAGAAAACTTGAACGTAAATTTCCACACACCCATAGGTAACTACTGCAAATGTTTGATTATATGTTGGCAGAACAGCCATTCATTTATTTCGTAGTTTTTCTCTTGTTTTATAAAAGTAGAATTATTTATTCATACAAATTATTTTGTAACTTGTGATTTAGACCTAGAAAACCCACTTTCCATGTCAATTAATAAATTTACACAAGGCCATTCTGTAACTAGAAAATACTCCATTTACAGAAGAAACCTACATTTCTAAATATTCTTACATTGCCAACATTTGTGTTGTTTTTAACTTTTCACTCTCTAACACATCACTGAGACACACCCTTCTTGCTAAAATTTGCTCATAAGTTTGCCATTGTTATGCATAAATTCCCAGAAGTGGAAATTGTTGGTACATATGTAATTGTACCAACACATATGTACCAGGCACATATGTAATTCTTTGATAAAAATACTGGCAAGCTGATCTCCTGGAAGTCATTTTTATAACAATTTTGGCAAAATGGAATGGGATGTTTAATGGAATTCATGAACAACTGGAAACACAAAACAGAATGGAATGATATTTGGAGTGTTAAATAATATGGAATGTAAAGTGGATTTGAAATGTAGTATAGAAGGGGATGAAATGGAGACTGGTTGCAGAGGAAACTGGAATGAAATGAGGAATAGAATATGGACCTGAACAGGGTATGGAAAGGAAAACTGAATAGGATGGAAATTGAATGGAATATAATGGGAAAATGGAATGGAAAGGAGAATGGAAATAAATATCTAATGGCATGCAGAATAAAAAATATAATGTCATATGAGAAAAGGAATGAAATGGAATATAGAATAAAATACAATTTTAAAGAAAAAGAACGAGGGCTTCCCTGGTGGTGCAGTGGTTAAGAATCTGCCTGCCGATGCAGGGGACACGGGTTCGAGCCCTGGTCGGGGAAGATCCCACATGCCGTGGAGCGACTAAGCCCACGTACCTAGAGCCCGTGCTCTGCAACAAGAAAAGCCACCGCGATGCATGAAATAAATGGACTATGAAATATACACTGTAGACTTTTAAATAGATGAAATAGAAAAAATGGAATGGGATTTGGATTGAAATATAAAATACGTTTTGAAGGATGGAATAGAAATTGAATAAAAATGAAACAGAAGATGGAAAATGAAATACTGATGAATCAGAGGATGCATTAAAATGAAGAATAAATTAAAAGAATGTGTTTAAATCAGTTACTGCTCCATAATTTGGTGTTGTTAAACGACAATTATAGATTCTGTACATCTAGTATTCAGACAGAGCTTGTCTCTATTCCACTATATCTGGGGCCTCAGCTGGTAAAATTTGAATGGCTGTGAGGTCATGAGGGAAGAACAATCAGTGATGATGCCTAGACTTTGGCCAGAGAATCTGGGTGTATGATGGTACCACTTAACTGAAATAGGGAAAACTTGCTCAGTAGAGGAGCAGATCGGGAAGAATGGAAATTGGTGATTCTGTTCTGACCATGTTGACCACTACAGTCCGTGTGGTTGTGCTAGTCATTCAGAGGAGTAAACACCCCCAACTTACCTCATAACATTCCATTAACTCTAGAGGGCAACTTTCACCAGTTTCATGGATCCAGTAGTCCTCTAGGGTATCATTTCAGGTTACTCTCTGATATCTATCCCTTTACTCCTTTCTGGAATCTGTCTGGGCCTTAGTTATGACCCTTGACTTACTAAGATACCTCCATTTGTCCTTGCTCTCATTTAAAGATTTTATATATATATATATATATATATATATATATATATATGTAAGGAGAAATATATAGAGAAAATATATATTTCTCCTTATATGTATATTTCTCCATACATATTTCTATATATATATATATTTATATAAAAATTATAAAATTATCTTCACATATATAAAGACAATTTTATTTTTTAAATAAAAAATATATATATTTCTATATTTTTGTATATAAAGAGAAATTTTATATATATTTCTCCTTTATGAATATATATAATTGCACTAAATATATACTTTTATATACAATATATATAAACATAATTTCTCCATATATATATTTCTTTAGATGAGGGCAATATATGTATTTTTTTCTTTCACTAATTGATTTGGCTAACCTCTAAGATCTCAAACTTTCTTTGATACAAGACCCTCTCCTCTTTAACTCTTCTGGTGTATCTTTAATGCTGTCTTCTTTCTCTTCCCCAACTGCTCCTGTTTAAACAGTATATGCTTAAAGAAAAAGAAAATTCTGGAAGGAAGATTTTTTTCCTCTTCATACTTTATTTTCTGAATGTTTTCAATGAATATACATTACCCTTATATTCAGGAAAAAATACAGCTATTTACATTTTGAAAAAATATGAGTTTTAAGTGTTTTATTAGGTTTTAAGCTGTTGTAAGAAAGCAGACTCTCTCATGTACTACTAGATGGGGTTTTAAATTCATAACATTGACAGATGGAAATTTGACACTATATATTTAAAGTCATAAATATGAAATCCATTTGACACTATAATTCCTCTTCTAGACATTAATTCTGAAGGAATACTGATGTATACCCATAAAGTTGTATGCTCAAAGGTGATTATTATAGTGTCAATTTTTTTTTTTTTTTTTGTGGTACGCGGGCCTCTCACTGTTGTGGCCCCTCCCGTTGAGGAGCACAGGCTCCGGACGTGCAGGCTCAGCGGCCATGGCTCACGGGCCCAGCCGCTCCGCGGCATGTGGGATCTTCCGGACCGGGGCACGAACCCGCGTCTCCTGCATCGGCAGGCGGACTCTCAACCACTGCGCCACCAGGAAAGCCCGTGTCAATTATTTTTAAAAGTCTGAAATTATCTGATTTTCCAAGAGGACCCTGGATGTCCATAAAATAAACTTACGCAGCTTCCACATTGTTGTTTCTAAGAAGTTTTAATGACATAGGGAAAAAGCTATATTATACATGTAAAAAACATGATAACTGTACATACCGATCAATATTTATATCTATTTATCTATCTATGTATCTGTCTACCTACTTACCTATCTATCCATCCATCTATCTATCTTAATTTCCTTTGGTTTCTGTAAAAAAATTACCACAAGTTTGGTGACTTAATATAACAGAAATGTATTCTCTCAAAACCCTAGAGGCCAGACATACAAATTCAGTATCACTGGGACAAAATCAAGGTATGGGCAGGCCTGTAGTCCCTTTGGAGGCTCTAGGGGAAAATCTGTTCCTTGCCTCTTCCAGCTTCTAGTGGCTGCTGGCCTTCCTTAGCTCATTGCCATTATCACCCCAATCTCCACCTCTGTCTTCACATAATTCTTCTCTGTGTATTTGTATCAGATCTGTCTCTGCCTCTCTCTTATAAGAACATGTGGTTGCATTTAGGGCTTACCTGGATAATATAGAATAATCTCGTTACCTTAAGATCTGTAACTTAATCACATCTACAAAGTCCTTTTTAGCCATATAAGTTAACATTAACAGGTTCCATTGATTAGGACGTGAATATCTTTTGGTGAATCATTATTCGACCAACCACACTATCATCAATCTCTCAACCTACCTATCTTTATACCTACCTAGCTTTTCACATATATTAGGATCTCATTCCCTAAGGAGCAGTGGTTCTCAACCAGTTACATTTTGTCCCTGAGGAGACATTTGGCAATTCCTGGAGATATTTTTGGTTGTCCCACCTGGTGAGGGTGGAGGTGCTACAGGCATCTAGTGTGTAGAGAACAGAGATGCTGCTAAACCCCCTCAATGCACAGGATAACATCCTACATGGAATTATCTATCTGATCCATAACGTCAAGAGTGTCAAGGTTGACAAACCCTGATGGAGAAAATTTAGACAATTCAGAAAAGTTGATAACAAAATTTAAATCCCAAGCAATCGTGCCAGTGATTGATAACTATTGTTAAACACTTGATATGTCATCAGAGTGAAGTCACAGGAAGATGGCAGAGTAATCAAAAAATCTATCCCTCCACAAGCAATGGTTAAGTTGGCAAAACTATCAGTATCAATTTGTTTTTGAACTCTGGAATTTAATTTTAAAAACTTAGAACAACGAGAGAGTGCTTAATGAAAAAAGATTTCTAATTTTGGTAAGAGATCTCTGTGGTGATTTTGGTTACCTGCCTACCATCCCCATTCCCCAGCTAGGCAGTGGCTATGTGGATGGCAGTCTGTATTCCTGGTTCAGCTTGCTGGTGTCAGAGGGAGAAATACAGACATAGTTCTCAGAGTTGTGGTTGTGTATTTTGGCCTGTTTTGTGGTTCCCTGAGGAATCAGCTCAGAGATTTGTCTTTGCTTCACCAACCTTAGAACTGTTAGGGCTGGAGCAGCCTCCCAGGTGAGCATTTGTTGAAAGCATTTAAAAGCAAATAATACCTCTCACACAACTCAATATCTAAAGAACAACCAACCTGACTAAAAAATGGCAGAAGATCAGAATAGACATTTTTCCAAGGAAGACACCAGATGGCCAACAGGCACATGAAAAGATGCTCAACATCACTAATCATCAGGGAAATGCAATCAAAACCACAATGAGCTCTCCTCACACCTGTCAGAATGTCTATTATCAAAAAGACAAGTGTTGGCGAGGATGAGGAGAAAAGAGAACCCCTGTGCACTGTTGGTGGGAATGTTAATTGGTGCAGCCACTATAGAAAACAGTACAGAGGTTCCTCAAGAAACTAAAAATAGAACTACTATATGATCTAGCAATTCTATTCCTGGGGATATATTTGGAAAAGACGAAAACTCTAATTCGAAAAGATACATGCACCCCAGTGTTCATTGCAGCATTATTTACAATAACCAAGATATGGAAGCAACCTGAGTGTCCATCAACAGATGAATGGATAAAGAAGATGTGGTGTATATATATACAATGGAATACTCAGCCATAAAAAAGAATGAAATTTTGCCATTTGCAAGAACATGGATGGACCTGGAGGGTATGATGCTTAGTGAAGTAAGTCAGACAAAGACAAATACTGTAGGTTATCATTTATATATGGAATATAATAAAATAAAATTAATTAATATAACAAAACAGAAACAAACTCATAGATACAGAGAATAAACTAGTGGTTACCAGTGGAGAAAGGGGTATGGGGAGAGGCAAGATAGAGGAAGGGCATTAAGAGGGCCAAACTACTACATATAAAATAAATAAGATACAAGAATTTAATGTACAGCACAGGGAATATGACAAATATTTTATAATAACTTTAAATGGAGTATCATAAAAGTGTCAAATCATGATGTACACCTGAAACTAATATCACATTGTAAATCAACTATACTTCACTTAAAAAAGAATACTACCCACAAGCCCTTGAGGCAGAAGATGGTGGAAGGAGCATGGAGCGTGCTATGGATAGGTGACTTGCCCAGCCCTGAGGTAGGAAAGTCTCACTGCCAAGGAGACTGAGACTCCCAGAGTGGGCTGCTTGTGCTGATGCCTGCCACCTTGGTGTCTCTGTGTAAGAAGAGTCTCACGCAGAATAAAGAGGTTTCCGGGACCAAGTTGCTTGCCCTGACTGGGTCCCCTTTATCCTGTTCCTCTCCTGCCACACTCCCACCCCCACAGACCCCTGGGTCTCTAGGTAGGGAGGAGAGTCTTTGGCCCACAGGAACAAAGACTTCCTGCATCCGGCTGCATTTGTGACTTGGATTTTCACCATTCTGATAGGCGTGCTGTGGGTCCCAGTTCACTTTTAACTACAGGTTAGTCAGACAGCCTTCATTAAAGCAGAACTGTTACACAAATGAAATCAAACATAAATGAAAAGTAAAATCTGCCAAAGGGCAAGAGCAATATTAAACATAGAATTTGGGGGTTTTAGGGCTTTTATAAGATCCCTTGAGGCTATTCACAGCCAAACCTCAAAGTTGGACCAAGAAGGAGCAAAGTCTGGGGTCTTAAAATTTCCTTTTTCCCCTTAGGGAGAAAAAGCCATGTACAACTTGTATTGGAAGGTGTTTAAAGCATCCTGGAACAAATTTGGGATTTTCTGTTGTTAAAATTCACAAGCAGAGCAGGAAGAAGGTTGCGTAAAACATTAAAGGTGGGAAAAGTCAATGCAAGTAGAATACCTAGGCAGAGCACTACGGATTGTGCATATTTGGTAATCCTGGTATCTTTTTGAAAGGAAACAAAAGCTATTATAAAAGCCCTTTTTCTTTACTATTAGAGCCTCAATCTGCCAACAATTCATTCAGATGAGGTTAATTCTTCTTTTATGCCTAAAGCATCCAAGTAGGGCATTCCTGTATTTTCACCATGTAAATCCCTGTGATATTAATCTGATCAACAGTTGGGTCTACGTTGGGGAGTAAATAGGTCAGTGGGAAATCTTGAGACAGTTATGGAGAATAACGTATTTGACTCACCTGACTGAAGGATACAGGTGATACTAATTTGGGGAAACAGGACTCTGTATTTCATCTTTCCTGTCTTTAAAGTAGATTGGGCTCCACAAAGAGAACCTTAAGTTCTGCTGTATAATTTCAAATCTTTTTTCTATCTTCTTTTTTTTATTTTGGCTGGTGAAACAGTCTCTGACTTTAAGGCTGCCTGAGTGTGAGTTCTAGTTTTACCTTTTAAAAATGCCACCCTGAATTCTGGAAAGACAGGTACAGCAGCCAAGATCTGCTTACATAATCATGGTTTTCCCTCCAGGAACCGCACTAAGTTCTCAGGGTAGAGAGTCAAGAAATATCCCTCCTGGCTTTGGCAGAGGGAGGGGAGACTAACCATCAGTAAACACTCCCATAACATTCTCCATAACAAAGGCCTACTTTCCAGGATAAAATACTTCTCTAGAGCATAATTCTGAAATCTTATCCTGGCTGGAAGAGGGAATTCCTCCTCAATCCATCCCCTACAGTCTTCCTGGCCTCAGCTGTTGGGGCGAGGGAGGGAACTTTAAGAAAATGAATTGGGAATGTTGCAGTCTAAGTAGTAGGAAAGAGGCAAAAATGATATATCACTGGAGGAGGGACAGAAACCATTGTGAAGGCCACAGCACTGAATCACAGGCCCTGTAAAAGACTGACAGTTAATCAGAAGGTTATGGCATGCTTCCTGTCCTCCATACCCTACCACCAAATCAGTGAGGCTCCAATGGGTAACAACTGAAAAAGCTGTAAGATACACTCACTCTGAGGAGCAGTGTACAGAGAAGCCCCAAAGCCAAGATGGGGAACCAAATTAAGGATATTAGAGGAATCTGATGCTCCTAGTACACAGTTATGATGAACATTTAAAACAGCCCACCTCTTAGCCAGATTAACACAACTCTTCACACTAAAAGACTATTTACCTCAATTTTATTACTCAAACATCTATCTTTCAACAAAAAAAGACAAAGCATATCAAAATGCAAGAAAAAAAAAAACCCCACAGTCTGAAGAGACAAACCTCAGAACCATACTCATATATAGTACAGGTATTGGAATTAACAGACAATGAATTTAATATATCTATGAGTAATATGTTAAGGTCTTTAATGGGAAAAGCAAATAACATATAAGACCAAATGTGCCAAATGTGTAATGTAAGCAGAGAGGCAGAAACGCTAAGAATCAAAAAGAAATTCCAGAAGTCAAAACAGAAGCAGAAATGGGAAATGCCCTTGACTGGCTCATAGGAGATTCCACATATCTGAGCAAAAATGTGAGGATAAGTCAGTGAAAACTTCCCAAAGTGAAATGCAAAGAAAATAAATACTAAAAAAAAGTCAGAACAGAGTAACCAAGAACTGTGGGACAATAAAAGAACGCAACATACATGTAGTTAGAATACCAGAAGGAGAAAAAAGAGAAAATGGAGCAGAAGAAATATTTGAAGTAATAATTACTAAGAACTTTTCAAAATGAAGGACAGGTAACAAATCACAGATCTGGGAATCTCCGAGAACACTAAGCAAGATAAATATAGGACAAAAAAGCTACACCTAGACATATTCAATCTGCACATAAACAAAGACAATGAAAAATTTTGAAAGAAGCCAGGAAAAGAAAGTACCTTATTTATAGAGGAATAAGGATAAGAATTACAGTGGACTCCTTGTCAGAAAACATGTAAGCAAGAATAGAGGGGTATGAAATATTTAAAGCGATGAAAAGTGATGAATTTATCCTTCAAAAGTGAAGGAGAAATAAAGACTTTCTCAGAAAAGAAAAAAATGAGGGAAATCATTGCCAGTAGACCTGCCCTGCCAGTAATGTTAAAAGAATCAAATCTTTAGGTATAGGAAAAAATATATATATGTATATATCTTATATATTTATATATCAGATGTATATATCTCAGAAGATTTGATTTTCATTGAGCAAAACAAGCATCTCAGAATAAGCGAAGATAAAATATTTTCTTTTTCTTAATTGATTGACCTAAAATATAACTTTCTTTAAAGCATTAATAATAACAATGTATGGGGTGACTATATCATATAGGTAACTGAAACAAATAAATGCAAGGTTCCAAAGGAAAACAGGCAGGAACTGAGAATATTCTGCTATAACCTTATAGTGTTATGTGAAGGTAAACTTGGACTAATTAAAAATATGTGTATTTTAAATGCTAGAGCAAGCACTGAAAATTTTTTAAATAAATATAAATAATATGCTGAGAGAGGATATAAAATAGAATAAAATAAAATGCTCAGTTAACATCAGAGAAGGCAGATAATGATGAGGAAAAAAGAAACAAAGAGGAAATTTAATAAATAGAAATCAGGGACTTCCCTGGTGGTCCAGTGGTTAAGACTCCACACTTCCAATGCAGGGGGTGCGGGTTAGATTCCTGGTCGGGGGAAACTAGGATCCCACATGCTGTGCGACGCAGCCAAAAAATAAAAACAAACAAAAAAAGGAAATAAAAACAAATAGAAATCAGTAACACTGGTGGTAGATATAAATCCAACTATATAAATAATCACTTTATATGTGAATGGTCTAAACATCCCAACCAAAAGACAGATTGTCAGAGTGGATAGAAAAACTAGACCGACTATATATTGTCTAAAGGAAATTCAATTTAAATATAAAGACTCAAGGAGGTTAAATACAAAGAGATAAAGATACCATGCTAACATTAATCAAAAGAAAGCTGGAGGAAAAAAAAAAAAAAAAAAAAGAAAGCTGGAGGGCTTCCTTGGTGGCGTAGTGGTTGAGAGTCTGCCTGCCGATGCAGGAGACACGGGTTCGTGCCCTGGTCCGGGAAGATCCCACATGCCGCGGAGCGGCTGGGCCCGTGAGCCATGGCCGCTGAGCCTGCACGTCCGGAGCCTGTGCTCCACAGTGGGAGAGGCCACAACAGTGAGAGGCCTGTGTACCGCAAAAAAAAATAAAGAAAGCTGGAGTACTATATCAATGTCAGATAAGGCAAACTTCAGAACATGAGAAATTCTCAGGGATAAAATGAGGCATTATCAAATGATAAAGGAGTCAATTCATCAAGAAGACACAGAAATCCTTAACATATATATACCTAACAACAAAGTATCAAAATTCATGAGGCAATACTACAAAGCTACAGGAATCAAGACAGTATGGTGCTGTCACAAAAACAGAAATAGAGATCAGTGGAACAGGATAGAAAGCCCAGACATAAACCCACGCATATATGGTCACCTTATCTTTGATAAAGGAGGCAAGAATATACAATGGAGAAAAGACAGCCTCTTCAATAAGTGGTGCTGGGAAAACTGGACAGCTACATGTAAAATAATGACATTAGAACATTTCCTAACACCATACACAAAAATAAACTCAAAACTGATTAGACAGCTAAATGTAAGACTGGACCCCTGATCAGAGATTGTCTGCTGCCCACATTATTCCCACTCCTCCCAGCCATAGACCTTTTGTCTCTTAATTCCTCTGGAGGCTGAGCCTGCTCCCAGTGGAACAGACAGCCCAGAATCACCTGCCCTCCCCCTGATGGAATGTTCCAACTCCCTGCAGTCATCTCTTGACTGACCCCCATCATGGGATCCCTCTGATAGCAACAGCCCTAACTATGTAGAGTTCACATTGGACAGTGACTTTTAGACACGTGGTCATCCTCCATCAGCATCTTCATCACACTCAAGGCAGTTTTCAAATAGGCTGGTTAGTAGAGCATGATTTGGCACAGAACCTACTGGTTTCGATGATATAACTCTGAAGTTAGAAAGGGGTTTTTGAATTCACCTTGATATCTGCATTAGGATTTTAATCGAGTGTCTTATTTGAAACTGAACACATGTACCTATAAGTGAGAATACCTATGTGGTCAAAATCAAAGCCTCTTTTACAAATAGTTAATAAGGAAACACCATGGAAATCACTGTACAAGCAAACATCTAGAGAAGCTGAATTCCTAAAACTTCTGGAGTACTTCTAGAAGGTAGAAAATGGTTCCTTGGCAGTCACGCTAGCTTTGATTTAAAAAGAAAGAAAAATAATTCACCATCCTTCCAGTGCCTCTTATCTGTGTACTTTCCCCAGAAGAAAATGCTGGTTTTCAGGGTGTCTAATGGCACCTGTACAGGTGTTCCATCGTATTCAGTCAGGTGGTGTGTAGCAGGGACTTCCATGTTAAGATACTGACCACACACCAAAAGGAAGGAGAAAATTCTCAGCCTACTGAGATTACAGAAGCTATTGCAAAGGGTAGTGTAGAGAGGTGCTACTGAGTGAAGAAGGGTGAGCCTTTCCTGCAGATATTTTTCAGGTTCCTTTTGAAAATGAAATATCGTCCTGTATTGGAAAGCACCTATCACATTTTAGGCTTTTGAAAAAGCTGGTTAATTGCAAGATGAATTTGCACTTCTCAGAAACCTCTCCAAGAAACAAAGAGGGTTACCATACAAATTATATAAAAATTGCTCTGTATTGAGCACATATTATTTTAACAGTTTGTGGGAGAGACTGCAAATGTTCATCCATATCTTGGCTTCCTCTACCTCCTAGATTCCTGGAAATACTACATTGCCAAGTGCACTCATAGCTAGAAAAGATCGTGTGACTTAGCCCTTGCCACTGAAATAGAAGCGAAAGTAATATTTTTCAGTTCCAGGCTAAGACAGTTGAGAACCAGTTTGACACTTGCATGGTTTTTTGTCTATTTGGCAGCAAACATGGAGAGACTATCTTGAGATGGTGGAACTATAAAAGATGGAAGCAGCCTGGAACTCCACTTCAACTGAGAGCAGAAAGCCCCTGCCAAGCACATCCACTTTATGTGCAGAATGAATAAATGTTTGTTGTTTTAAGCCATTCAAATTTCAGATTAGGAGAAACTTTATCTTATGGATACAAAGCTACTCTTTCTGGTGTCAGATGTATTTAAATATTTCCATTACAAAGGTAACAGTACAAAAAGCCTTCTTCCAAAAGATAAAAAAATCTAATAAGACAGATAAATCACAATTCCACTCTTTACAAACGTTCCTCGAAAATTCAGCCCTTTTCCAGAGTTAACCACAATGAACAATCTGGTGTGTTAAAGCTGATTCTAGGCTTTTTTCATGTATAAGTATTTAATAAGCATATATTGTGATTTTTTTAACAGACATGGGTAGTGATGTATATAGTCTTCTCCCACTTGCCTTTGTTAATTAATAAATTAAATGATCAGCTAATAAAATGAAGTATTCTTCCACAGCAGGACATATATATCTATTTCACTTCTGTAACTGCTACCTGGAATTGCCATGTATGTGTGCCATAACATAACCATTCTTCCACTGATAGACACATAATTGTTTCCCACTTTATGCTATGATAAATAGAACTGAAATAAACATGTTTGAACATGAATTCTTTGGAAAATGTGCATGTTTTCTTAAAGACATAGCAGAGTGGAAACTGTATTAAAGTAGAAAATGTTGTAATTATTTTCAAGTTTTATAAATATTGCTAAAATTTCATTCTAAAAATACCATACCAATTCATATCTGCACCAATTATTATATGTGAATACCTTACATTCTCACAGACATTTTATTTTGTCATTTGTCATAGAGTTATTTTAATTTATATATCCCTGTTTATCCCTGTTCAATCAATAAATAGATTGAACAGAAAATTAACATGGCTAGGCTACAGTTCCTGTATATTCAATCAAACAATTAATGTAGGTGTTGCTGTGAAGGTACTGATGATGGTTAATACTGTGGTTTTAATTTTATGTGTCAATTTGGCCGGGCCATGGTGTCCAGAAATGGTCAAACATTATTCTTCATGTTTCTGTGAGTGTATGTTTGGGTGAGAGTAAAATTTAAATCAACAGGCTTTGAGCAAAGCATACTGCCATCCATAATGTGTGGGGGCCTCATCCAGTTGAAGGCCTGAATAGAACAAAAAAATGACCTCCCCCGAGCAAGAAGGAATTCTGCCAACAGACGGCCTTTGAGCTAGAATGGAAACATCAGCTTTTCCCTTAGTATCCAGGCTGGTGGCCCACCCTGAATATTTTAAACTTGCCAGCTTCCATAATCACAAGAGCCCCTCTTCCTCTCTTCCTCTCTCTCTTCCTCTGGCCGGCCTTCCTTCCTTCCTTCCTTTCTTTCTTTCATCTATCTATCTATCTATCTATCTATATATCTATGTATCTATATCTCCTAGTGGTTCTGCTTTTCGGGATAACCCTTACCTATACAGAACTTTACAGATGTAATTAAATCCCTAATTAGTTGACTTTAAGTAAGAGAAATTATCCTGGATAATCTGAGTGGGCCTGATTCATCAGTTGAAAGACCATAAAAGCAGGGTTGCGGGGATACATAACTAATTAAACATTTGAAATCAGTCAATGTAATCCACCATATTAACAGGCTAAAGAAAACAAATCACATGATCATATCAACAGATGCAGGAAAAGCATTTGAAAAAATTTAACACCCATCATGATAACAACTGTCAGAAAAACAGAAATACGGTGTAACTTCTTCAAGTTGATAGAGACCATCTACAAAAAAATCTATAGCTAACATTATACTTAATAGTGAAAGACTGCTTTCCCCCTAACACTGAGAACAAGACAGGGATGTCTGCTCTCACCATTCTTGATCAACATAGTGCTGGAAATCCTAGCCAGTGAAATAAGGAAAGAAAGGGCAATAAAAGGCATACAGATCAGAAAGAAGAAATAAAACCATACCTGTTTGCAGATGACATGATTGTCTATATACAAAATCCCAGGGAATCTACAAAAAAAGTAAAATGCCCCCTTGGGCTAAGAAGTGTGTTCAGCAAGGTCACAGGACACAAGGTAAACATATATAAAACAACTGCATTTCTATACACTAGCAATGAACAAGTGGACACCAATATTACAAATTTAATGCCATTTACAATCACTTAAAAATTAGATACTTAGATGTACCTTTAACAAAACATGTACAGGACTTGAATGGTTAAAACTATTGAGGCTGAAACTCTGAAAGAAATCAAGGAAAAGCTAAATAAATGGAGAGGCATGCCATGTTCATGAATTGGAAGACTCAACATAGTAAAGACGTCAATTCTTCCCCAACTGATATACTTACTGTAATTCCTATAAAAATCCAGCCAAGTTTATTGTAAAAGTTATAAGGAAATGTAAAGGAACTAGAGTAGCTAAAACGATTTTGAAAAAGAATAACATGGGAGGAATCTGTTTATCAGACTTTAAGACATTATATAGCCACAGTAACCAAGGTTGTGTGGTATTGGCAGAGGGATAGACAAATAGATCAACAGAATAGAGAACCAAGAAATAGACTCACCTAAGTAAGTGTGCCCAACTTATTTTTGTCATCTGCAAAAGCAATTCAGTATAGGAAATATAGCCTTTTCAACAAATGGTGCTGGAGCATTTGGACATTCATAGGCAAAAAAAAAAACTGACCTTGACTTAAGCCTAACATTATATACAAAAATTAACTCAAAATAAATCATGGACTTAAATTTGAAACTTAAAATGATACAACATTTAGAAAAAAAGGAAGGAACATTTCAGGATACAGGGTTAGGACAAGAGTGTTTAGACTTGACCCATAAAGCATGATCCATGAAAGGAAAAATTCATAAATTGGCTCACACCAAAATTAAAATCTTGTGTTCTGTAAAAGACCCTTTTAAGAAGATGAAAACACAATCTACATACTATAAGAAAATATTTGCAAACCATGTTATCTGAAAAAGAACTAATATCTAGACTATATAAAAACTCTTAAAACTCAACAAGAGAAAAACAATCCAACTAGAAAATGGGCCAAAGGCATGAACAGACATTTCACTGAAGAGGAAATGCAGATGTCAAATAAGTACATGAAAAGGTGTTCAAAATCATTAGCCATCAGAAAAATGCAAATTAAAACCACGATGAGCTATCACTACACACCTACCAGAGTAACTAAAATAAAATAGAGTGACCAAATGCTGGTGAGGATGCAGAGAAACTGGATCACTCATACGTTGCTAATGGGAATGTAAATGGTACAGCTGCTTTCAGAAAGAATTTGACAGTTTACTATAAAACTAAATATACAACTACCACACAACCTAGCAGTTACACTCTTGAGCACTTATTCCTGGGAAATGGAAATGTCCTTTCACACAAAAATCATGCATAATTATTTATAGGAGCTTTATTCATGATAATCAAAAACTAGAAAAAACGCAGATGTCCTTCAATGGATGAAAGGTTAAACCAACTATGGTATATCCCTTCTACAGAACACTACTAAGCGATAAATAGGAATGAACTACTGATACGTGCAACAACCCAAATGAATATACAGAGAATTATGCTGAGTATGATTCCATTTATTTAAATTTTTAAGATGATAACTTTATAAAGATGGAAAACATATTAGTGGTGGCCAGGCATTGAGAAGAGAATGTGGGTGGGAGGGGGGTGGTTGTGGCTGTAAAAGGAACAACATGAGGGATCTTTGTGGTGATGAAAAAGTTCTGTCCCTTGACTGTATCCATGTCAATATCCTGGTTGTTACTGTGGGTTTGCAAGATGCTGCTCTTCAGGGGAACTAGGTAAAGGGTATATGGCATCTCTCTGTATTATTTATTTATTTATTTGGCCACACCACGCAGCATACAGGATCCTAGTTCCCTGACCAGGGATCGAACCCATGCCCCCTGCAGTGAAAGTGTGGGGTCCTAACCACTGGACCTTCAGGGAAGTCCCCTCTCTGTATTATTTCTACTTCTCTGGTTAAACCCTGACTGATGCACTGAGGAAAAACACTTAATAAACAAAGCAAAATGAAATAACAAGGCACTTAATTCGAGCTGCCTGTGTGAGGATGGTGAGGAGGAAACAACTTGGAGAGTTTGAGGTAGTCAGTGACTGTTGAAATAGTGTATGTGTGTGGGTGTCCATAATGATAATTTTGTCTGACTAAATTGAAGTTATTCCCCTTAAGTGACATTTAGAATAGAGACTAGAGGAAACTGGGGATAGAGAAGGAGGGAGAGTTGGTGGCGATTTGAGTTAGAAGTAGACATGAGGAAGGGGGTGATGGTTGAGGTCAATGTGAGCCACTTAAGGTTCTGTGGGCTGTGTAGGTGGAGATGTCCAGTGTGCAGTAGAAAACATGGGTCTGGTTATCAGAAGAGGGGCCCAGGCTGTAGATTAGGCTTAGCTGCATTAGTAGAGATCGTTTAAGGCCACAAATTTAGGTAAAATCAACTGTTGTATATATAGTAGCCCACATGCTATAGTATGTCATACTCTCTCCTGTAAACACAGTTGGAAACCCAAATTACACAGCTTATTAAAATTAAAAGCTTAAGAAATCCAGGAAGAACTTCAAAGGGGAAAGTACTCACCCAGAAACCCACCAATCAGAGAAACTTTTCCTATGTTTCCTTAAGCTTTCTTTTCTAAGCATATAACTGTGCCTTTGCATATGCCTGTGTATTTGTGGCTTATACATAAAGTTAACTACCCTGATTGTTCAATTTCACCTGTTCTACCCTGGGTGCCCTTTAGGACTCTACTCTTGACAGCCTTTGTCCAAGGTTGAGCTTACACTCCGCACCAGTACCCAGGCACTTATCTGCTATCATTACTCTGTTTGTTTTAGTCAGCTAGTAGCTCTCCATTAACCCAAGTTTCTCTCCACATACAGAGCAGGGTGTTGAAAGCAACTCTGAGCACAGGTCTCTGAAGGCTGAGACTCCATGATGCACGCTGTATCTAACCGCCAGACAGTGGACATGAACATTTTTGACATGAGACTGCTTATTCCGGCTGAAGCTTTCTCCAAAAATCCAAACTATGAACATAAGGAAGGCCGAGCAGTCTGGGTAAAGTCGGGACTGCAAGCCCACAGCCCTTTCTTCCCCCTGGGGACAGTAGGCCCTGACACCCACAGAACTCTTGGCCGCTGCCTGAACACTGCTGGGAAAGCTTGGTTCTAGAAGACCCTGCCTCAGGCATGGACTTCATCTAGGGTTGGCAGCCGTCCTGAACACACAGGACACATCCTCAATGTGATTTTGTCCTGCATTCTATATTGGCTTTGTCAGGACACCCTAAATGTCCTGTATTCAGCTTTTTCAATAAGTTACAAAAATTCAGCAGTTAGAGGTATTTTTCAACCACAGTAATTGGCGATTAAATCACTTAAGGCAACACTAGCTGAGAAGCATACATCCACAAATAAACATCTGGTCCCTTCTGCAGGTTTGGCTGAGGGATCAAAAGGGCGGGGGGGATTTAGAATTAAAGGAAATATTCACAAAAGAAAAAGCCTGTGTTTCTGGCCACCGTCCCAAGTTATGAACAGGTAACCACCATTAATTAGAATCAGCCCATAAATGACTGCCTTTCTCCAGTAATAGGCTTCTGAAAGACAGCAAATCAATGACAGAGCCAGGCTTCTGAAAATTCAGCCAATCACACTTCTAGTCAGCAAGTCCACAGCAGCCTTACTCTAGTGGCCACAAGATCACCCCTGAAAGTCTGTCAGTCCCTAAACGCTTCCGCTTCTGAATGATCACCAATCCTTGAATCCCCAAACTAACCAAAATCTTATATAGCATCGGCTCTGGATTGTTCTGGAAGACTGAACCTTGCAGGGACACTTCTCCCTTTAGGCAAGCAGGAAGTTCAACGTTTTGCATCAAATAACGAGTTCGGGACTTCCCTGGTGGTCCAGTGGTAAAGAATCGGCCTTCCAATGCAGGAGACGCAGGTTCGATCCCTGGTCAGGGAACTAAGATCCCACATGCCGCGGGGCAACTAAGCCCACGCTCCACAACTACTGAGCTCGCGAGCCTCAACTAGAGAGCCTGTGTGCCGCGCCACAACTGCAGAGCCCACTGTGCGCACTCTGGAGCCTGTGTGCCACAACTAGAGAAGAGAAAACCCACATGCCACAACTAGAGAGAAGCCTGCACACCGCAAAGAAAGCTCCCATATGCCTCAATGAAGATCCCGCATGCCACAACTAAGACCCGATGCAGCCAAAAATAAATAAATAAAATAATAAATAAATCTTAAAAAAAAATACCGAGTTCAATTTATTTATACTTCCTAAGTTCACAGCCCTTTCAACCAATCAACCCTTGTTTACTTGTGAGTGACAGACACACTAACATGGCCTTGAAATTTTCAAATTCAGTCTTTTCAATTTTTGCAATGGTTGCATTCATCTAGTTTTATCTGTGTATACTTGAACCTTGAAATGCCCAGACAAAAGTGTAAATATTGTGACGAATTTTATCAACAGTACACTTTTATTCAATGAGAAACAATTCCTTTCAAAGATATTTGTGCAGCATACAATTGTCCATTCAATATAGAAAATGGTGGAAAGTCGGTTATAGACCAGCAAATACTACAGCGCAGCACGAGAGATGTTATGATTTCCTCAGCCAGTACCAAAGACAGTAAAACAAATAAACAAACAAACAGAAAAACAACTCTTTAATTAAGAGAAATTCACATGAAGAAGATAAAATAGTCACAGTGGAAGTTGTAACGGTCTTCTACACTATATATGAAAGATATCAGTCTTTCAGCTCAAATGACTGTTTGAATATACTACTACCAGAATTATTTTCTGATTCCAAAACTGAAAGCAAATTTCAAAATGCCAGGGTGAAATCATAAAAAATGTAATAGCTCTATTTACTATTACAAAGATTATCAAAGATCAAAATGGTAAATCTAAATCATCCATGCTAAGATATCTAAACCTTTTTAGAGCATGGCCACAGATGCATGTGATGACAATGCAGGAAACGTTTTTTTCCTTGTCTTGTTTTTTTCCTTTTTCTTATGAAAGGTTATTGTGAGTAAAATCCCTTCCAGATGAAATTTCAGAAACAGATGATTTTTACAGAGACTCTACTTGAGTTTGGAGTGAATGAAAAAAAATGTACTGGTTTTTGTAGGGATTATACGAGTTTTGGTGGAGACTGTATATATCAATACTTGTATATAGGTGCAAAAAATTTATTCAAAGTTAAAGCAGAACATGAATGATTCTACAGAAAGTGTTGGCTGTACTTCTCATATTCTGCATAATTCTACTCAAACAGTATCTGATATCCTTTTTACTGACATTGAAATAACGGTCATAAAATTTTTCTCTTATTTCAGCATTTATACAATTTGAACATGGGAATTCCCTGGCGGTCCAGTGGTTAGGACTCTGCACTTTCACTGCCAAGGGCATGGGTTCGATCCCTGGTCACCTGGTTGGGGAATTAAGATCCCACAAGCAGTGAGGTATGACAAAGAAAAAACAAACAAAAAAACCTGAACATAATGACTAAATGATTTTAGTGATTTTATTAGCATCCAGTATTTTTCAATTCTTTCTCATTCAAAAATCCATTGGCTCTCTTTAACAAGTACAATTGAAGGCTCTTCAGTTTTTTTTTTGTTTGTTTGTTTTTTTAAACACTGAATCATACTTTAATCGTGAAGGAAAAAAAAACCCAAATTCTTTTTGACTTATTAAATTATCTACTGAGGGAAGCCTACTTATTTCTTGTTTTTGTTTTTTGCGGTACGTGGGCCTCTCACTGTTGTGGCCTCTCCCGTTGCGTAGTACAGGCTCCGAAGGCGCAGGCTCAGCGGCCATGGCTCACAGGCCCAGCCACTCCGCGGCATGTGGGATCTTCCCGGACCCGGGCATGAACCCGTGTCCCCTGCATCGGCAGGCGGACTCTCAACCACTGTGCCACCAGGGAAGGCCCCTACTTATTTCTTGCTCAGAGTTTTCACTATCTCATTTGCAAATGGATTTTACAAAGTGAAAGAAAAACAGGGTTACTGAAGTACTCCATTGCTTAAAGGAACTTGTTGAATATGTTAAATAATTGATGAAAAAGTTCATCTCTTTAAGTGTCAAGGCTTTTCATAAAAGGGACAACATTACCTACGAAGGGGAAAGAAATTCTGACTTGAAGTGGATAATTATTATGGCACTTGCCATGAGTATCTTTTGAAATGGATTTCATTGCTTGAAGAATCTGCTTCTTTCACTCGGATATTACTATATACACTTCCAGCATGGGAACAAGTGAAATCATACGTAGCACTAAAGAAAAAGGGGATTAAAAAATGATAACAATGTTCTGTTCTGTCAGTGGACAACAGCAAAAAATTTGTGGATCAACAGGTACAACACAATCCGAAAGAAAGGAAAAACAAGTTCTATTATGCTTATATCAAATTTGGAGAAAAATTCTCAAAATTGTTAACTTTATGTCAGTACATGTTCAGTATGTGAACTAAAAAAGCTGCCTGCCATGTCAGTAAACAAAGGCTGTTGCAGCCATCAGCCACTATAGCTGCCCTCGACAGTGAGCCCTAAGGGAACTCAGGATGAGAAAACACAGGATTCTGTCCCCAGATAGCTGAGGCGCATATCAAAGGAATGATTTCAATGAGCCCAGACTCTTGTATCTTCTCATACACAGAAAAGCGCTAAATTATTTAACTTGAGATGTCTGGTTTTCTTTCATTAACAGTAAGCTTTTAATGTTCCCACTACGGGTCTTTGTCGCAAACACTCCTATATATCTTGGCTCCCCTAGTCGCCTCTTCAGAGCAGTCTCTCAGAGTTATCTGAGATGCTGTGCTCTGGGCTTAAGTCCTCACTTTTGTCCACCAAATAAAACATAACTCTCAACCTTTAGGTTGTGCTCTTTTTTTCAGTCGACAAGTATACTGGCTGATAATGCTAACACTGAATTTATGTTCTCATTAATGATTCTTCAATGAACAAAAGAATGAAATAAGTTGGCAGCGACCAGTGTAGAAGCTATGCTACAATGTAAATAGACTGTAGCTGTCAGGAATTTTATAAGCAAATTTTGCAAAACAAGGAATTGTTAAAGAGAAGCAAATAATCAGGGAAATATAATTAAAGAAAGAGCTATATAATGTACATGTTCATTATTTCAGATAACCAAAAGACAATTTTTATACATATCTTCCAAGCAATATTTTTCTTTTATCTCTGTGTATATATACACACATGCAATTAAAAATTATTCAATTCAATTTTGAAAAAAGAAGACACAAAAGGGCACATCCAGTTCTGTTCTGTTTATAAACGTTCAGGCTAAATTAAACAGTATATTCTTTATGATTTCGTACATATGTCATAAAACTAAAAGGAAAAGCAAGGAGGAAATTCAAGACTCAGAAGGTAACTCTAGTGGAAAGAGAAGGGGATACAGTAAGCAATGAACTCACATAGGGTATCTGATGTATTGGTGGTCTCTTTTCTCACACATATGAGGTTCACACTCTTTTCTACCTTTTAATTATTCTTTAAACTATGCATATATACATCTTCCTATACAAATATATATCTCAATAAATACTTTTAAAATATTTCATTATAAAGTTATCTCATAAATTCCAGGAAGTCTAAGAAGGAGATTTTTGAAAATTATTCAACTTACTATTGATAATAAAATGTAAAACTGCAATACTTTGTAGACACAATCTCAAAACTTTGATTATTATCATACAGAAACTACTGACTGATATAAAACTACTGACTGGATTAATAAAGATGGGCTTTACAATGAAATATTGAATTTTAAAATAAAATCCTAAAGTTAGCTAGCATTCCTAGACACATTAACGTTTGCCCAGCTTTACCTCTATGGAAGTCCTGGTTTTCAGAAAATTATAATGAACTATATAACTCATTATTGCAATGTGCCAATCCAACAAAGTATCCATGTTGCTGCCATAATTCTCTTTTAGTTTCACCATCACATCTTTACTCCACGCAGAGATACATTTTATTTCAATGCCTATGTCAAATTGATAACTGGAAGTGATATGTCACTCTAAAATGAGGAAAGCTGTCCACAAGCAGTTGCTCGAGAAGCTAAAAATACATTTTCACAGCTGACGTGTTAATGGGGAAGTTAACTCTGCCAGCAACATGAAATGAGAAACTCAAGGCATTTTGAGCATTTGAGAGGCAGCTGATCTCCATTTCACTGGTATTTACCCTTGCTGCGCTGAGACCTCTGGCTGGGGACCAGCCTGCTACCTCTACTGTGACTGTAAGGCCCCCAGTCCATCTCTGTACTGAGGGCAGAGGACTGGAGGAACCAGCAGGGCTTTCAAGATACATCTTTCCTCCTACCTACCACGGAGAGAGAAAACAGCGCTTTTCTGTGAGGGGAAAGCCTGCTACTCTATGTATGAATGAGCTAGATGTTGTCAGTAAAGCCTTCGGAAAGAAGGAAGCCTAAAAATAATAACCAAATCACTTGGAAGATTTCCCAAGATATTAAAGCAGCATCCTCAGTTTCAAGGCCACTGTCTCCACCGATTTCTCCTGAAGTTCACTAGGTCAGGGAGCTCTAGTGCCCGGAGGAGCCGGTCAGGGAGGAGGAATGTGGGGGGAAAGTGAGGAAATGGCTACAGGACTCGAAGATACGAAGATACTCGGGATAAGAGGCTCAGCCTTGCCTTCGAGTTACTATGGCTCTTTCTTCTTGGTCCTGAGTTATCCTTTTTGTCTATTTTCATTGATTGAATAATGGCATCCTTGCAAAAATTCACTCCACCCGTTGCTCTGTGATCACAGAAGGGCAGATGTATCGTAACTGGATCTTCATTCCTCTCTGAGGTGGAGCACACCACCGCTTTCAGAGTAAATGAAGAGGATATATTGAATTCAGAGCGAGAGTCTCCTATAAATGAGCACACCATAGTCTGGAGCACTGCCTAAGTGTAGATTGAGTGTAAATGGCCTTCGGTGGAGTATGTAAATAATTCATTAGGCAGGAAATGAGAATCGGCCATTTTACTATCAGAAACATAGTGAGACTCTTTTTTTCTTTATAAGAAAGCTTTTCATGACAGATGAGAATCAATCATCTGATCAAATGCCTTTTCGGCCTTTTGAAACAGCAGAGTGCTAATGCACTTTCCCTTCTTCCTCTTCATAAATGTGAATTCTTATTACACACAGTCTATTGGTAAAGAGAAACTATCAGTCTGGCTTCAGAGTGAGCAGGACACTCTCGAGAGTTATAGCAGTGCCCCACCCCTTCTCTGGCCTGATCTGCCTCAATTTAGTTCCCTCTTTCAATATCCTGAGGTTCTGTAGCCCAACACTTCTAGGGTAGGATTTATTTCACTGTAACAGAGGATAGATTTTTCAAAGGACCTGACCTATGAAATCTGTACTTGAGCAGCACCAATCTCCTCAATTCTTCTGACAGTTTTTCCAACCAATAGGCAGTAGTTTCCCTAAAGTTCTCTGAAATGAAGTCACACACACACACACACACACACACACACACACACACACACCCCTGTAGATATTGTGGCGTAATAACATATTTCAAATTTAACTTAATTCCTGGAAGAGAATGTTTAATTGCTTAATAATAGGTTCTTATTCCTTTAAATTGAAGGGAGAAAAAGGTAAGAAACTAGAGAGAGAGAGAGAGTGAGAGAGAGAGATCAAGGTGGGGAAGACAGAGAGGTAGGGAGGGAGGGAAAGTGGAATTAGGAAAAGGTGATTTGAAAAAAATAAGTCTGAGAAAGGGGCAGCATGAAAGAATTTTCCTCTTTGGTCTGAAGAATCTATCATAGTGTTGCTGTGTTGGGAGCCAAGAAGTTTTCGCCATTAGAAGATGGCCGACATCCTGCCTCTCTTCCTGCTTAATGAGATAAAAGCCCGCGCCTAAAAACGAAAGCCCGCGCTTCCAACGAAAGCCCGCGCACGCAGCACCAATGATAATTTGCCAAGTACTTCCCTTATTCTGGATCCCGCCCCCCTTTCTCTGTACTGTATAAATACAGCTACTGCAGCAATAAAAGTTTGAGGCTTGATCAGGATTTTGTCTTGCCTCCATTCTTTCGCGTCTCCTGCCCCTTCTTCTCTTTTCAACCCCTACAGGTTCCTCCTCGGACTCACAAGGATTTGTCCTGCTGGTCGGGACTCCCGGGGACGCCCGGGGCCGAGCACAATTGGCGCCCAACGTGGGGCTCGAGGAACGGATCCTAACGGAGGTAGCACGCTTACGAAGGCCTGGCCAGGCACCCACTGAGCCACCGCGAGAGTGAACTCGAAAGTGCAGCTCGATTAGGTCCCCGGAGGACTAGCCGCCCTTCGGCAGTTGTGACCGGTAGAGAGTAAGGTAAGTGGAGCTTAAAAATGGGACAGGAATTGAGTTCCCACGAACTCTTTCTTCAGGGGATCGAGGATTCCCTCAAGATGCGAAAGATTAAGGCTAGAAAAAAAGATTTGCGTGATTTTTTTAATATTTTTGTCTGATGTTTGCCCATGGTTCCCACAAGAAGGGACGATAGATAAAAAATGTTGGAATCGTGTAGGAGATTGTTTAAATGATTATTATAAGGCTTTTGGGCCTTCTAAAGTACCTGTGACTGCATTTTCATATTGGAATTTAGTTAGAGAGATTCTTATGGGTCATTTTTTTGACCCCGATATCCAAAAGGTTGTTGAGACCGGAGAAACAATTCTTAAAGCAGCCCCTATGATTCCAATGAGGCTCAGGCTGCTTTTCCCCCTGGTCTGTTGGCTCAAATACAAAATGCTGGCCTTAAGGCCTGGCGCCGCCTTCCGCCTAAGGGTTCGGCCACAACTTCCTTGGCGAAAATTCGCCAGGGACCAGAAGAGCCTTATTGTGAGTTTATTAGCCGCCTCACGGACGCCACCGAACGAACGTCTGGTGGGCGACAGTGAAACTGATAACACCTTTGTTAAACATTTAGCTTATGAAAATGCTAATCCGGCCTGCCAGGCTGCCCTTCGGGCTCATCGTGGTGGTAGCCTTGCTGATTATATTAAATTGTGTTCCGGAATTGGTCCCTCCCATTTTGTTGGTCTTGCAATAGGAGCCGCCCTAAAAGATTTTATTGAAGACACATCCGCCCTAGACAAACAACAAAAAACTTGCTATAATTGCAAACAACCTGGACACTTTGCCCGGGATTGTCCACTATATAGACAAGGACAGTCATCAAAGGCTAACCCACAACAACCCCAACATCAATCCCGAGCTCCTCCCACCACCGTTTGTCCTCGCTGTAAAAGAGGCAAACATTGGTCTTCGGAATGTTATTCAAAAACGGACATAAATGGCCAACTACTCCCCAAAAAACAGGGAAACTTTTCATGGGGCCAGCCCCTGGCCCCTTCCTTGGAACCGAACCAAGGGGCGATTCGGTTTGTTCCTCAAAAATCTGGACAAGTTCCCCTCACCCAGACGTTGGCTCCCTCTGCCGAGCCACCCCCGGAAGCGCAGGATTGGACCTCTGTGCCTCCACCGACTCAATATTAGTCCCAGAACAAGGAGTGCAACCGATTCCCACAGAAGTTTATGGCCCCCTGCCCCCAAATACTTATGGCTTAATTTTAGGAAGAGGTAGCTCTGCTTTGGCTGGCCTCCAAATTATACCTGGTGTTATCAACAATGATTATTCGGGTCAAATTACCCTTTTGGCATCTGCTTTACAAGGCCCTATATCGATCCCTAGAGGTCAAAGGATAGCACAGTTAGTATTGTTACCCCTAAATTCTTTGAATAAGAGCCACACTAGTTACCCTAGAGCAGATGCTGCTTTTGGTTCCTCAGATGTCTATTGGGTCCAACAAATTACTCCTGAAAGGCCGCTCTTAACCCTGTGGTTAGATGGAAAGAAATTTGAAGGTTTAGTCGATACAGGAGCCGATGCAACAGTTATTTCGGAGAAATATTGGCCCTCCTCTTGGCCTTGTACAGTATCTATAACTCATTTACAAGGCATAGGACATTCTACCAATCCTAAACGGAGTTCCAAGGTTCTTACATGGACAGATGCTGAAGGTAATACTGGACAGGTGCAACCTTACATTTTGCCACACATCCCATTAAACCTTTGGGGACGCGACATCTTGTCACAATTAAAGTTAATCATGGCCAGCCCCAACGAGGTGGTGACCCAACAAATGCTGAATCAAGGGTTTCTACCAGGCTTAGGTTTAGGAAAAAATAATCAAGGAATCAGACAACCTATTTCCCTGACATCTAATATAAGTCGCCAGGGCCTAGGTAGTTCGCCTTTTTCTTAGCGGCCGTTGACCTTCCTGTGCCCCATGCGGACAAAATACGATGGAAAACTGATGACCCCGTTTGGGTGGGCCAGTGGCCTTTAACAGAAGAAAAACTCACAGCTGCCACAAAGTTAGTACAGGAACAATTGGCCGCTGGACATTTGGAAGCCACCACTTCTCCATGGAATACCCCTATATTCGTGATAAAAAAGAGGACTGGCTCATGGCGACTCCTCCAAGACCTTAGGGAAATTAATAAAACGATGTTTACTATGGGAGCTTTACAGCCTGGCTTGCCCTCTCCTATTGCCATTCCAGCTGGTTATTTTAAAATTATTATTGATCTTAAAGATTGCTTTTTTACTATCCCTCTTCATCCTCAAGATAGAGAACGTTTTGCGTTCAGTCTCCCAGTAATTAATTTTAAAGGCCCAATGCCACGTTTTCAATGGAAGGTCCTCCCACAGGGTATGGCAAATAGCCCCACCTTATGTCAGAAATTTGTTGCACAAGCTATAGATCCTCTTAGGGCTCGTTGGCCTGATATTTATATCATTCATTACATGGATGATATTCTTTTGGCTGGAAGATTAACTGACGAGCTCCTTAATTGTTATCAAGATTTAAAGGATAATCTTGCTTCCTTTGGCCTTCAAATTGCTTCGAATAAGGTACAATTAAAAGATCCATACTATTATCTTGGTTTTGAATTAAATGGGAATATAATTACCACTCAAAAGATACACATACAGGTATCACATTTACAAACCCTTAATGATTTTCAAAAATTTTTGGGAGATATTAATTGGCTACGACCATATCTTAAACTTACTACGGGAGAGTTAAAACCTTTATTTGAAATTTTACAAGGGCCATCAGATCCCTTGTCACCCCGTAGGCTGACTAAAGAGGCTAAAAATTGTCTTCAATTAGTAGAAAAGGCCATTAGATGTCAGCAGATTACCTTTTTAGATTATGGTCGTCCCTTTAGTCTTACTGTCTGTGCCACTGCACATACACCCACTGGAGTTCTATGGCAAGATCATCCCCTTTTGTGGATACATTTGTCCGTTTCTCCTAACAAAGTGCTTAAGACCTACCCTTCCTTAGTAGCAAAGGTTCTTACTTTAGGCAGGGAAAAAAGCCGTCAATTTTTTGGCAGAGATCCTGATCATTTGATTCTCCCCTATACCAAAGAAGAACTTAATTGGTTACTGCAAACTGATGATAAATGGCTTGTTTCCTTATCCTCCTTTCAGGGTAATATTGATAATCATTATCCTCCTGATAAGCTCCTTCAGTTTGCTAGAAAACATCTCTTTATATTTCCCAAAATTACTTCTGCTGTTCCTTTGGTAGATGCTGCCTTAGTATTTACTGATGGATCATCATCCGGTGTTGCTGTATATGTTATAAACAATCAGTCCTATAGGGTACAATCCCCCTTTTTGTCAGCACAGCTTGTTGAGCTTTTTGCCATTCTTCAGGTTTTTGAAATATTATAAGAAACCCCCTTTAATTTATATACGGATAGCTCATATATAGCCTTGTCCGTCCCCCTTTTAGAAACTGTTCCATATATTAAACCCTCTTCCAATGCTGTTCCCCTTTTTCAACAGCTTCAGAGTCTTATACTCCGGAGACAAGTGCCTTTTTTTATTGATCATCTTAGGGCTCATACAGATCTCCCTGGACCCCTTTCTCAGGGCAATGATTTAGCTGATAAAAATGCCCGCCTAATGTGCACCATAACCTCTGATCCTATTTCTCAGGCTACTCAATTTCATCAGCTACATCATGTTAATGCACATACTCTTCGCTTGTTGTTCAAGCTCACTCGAGAGCAGGCAAGACAAATTGTAAAAAATTGTCCAGGGTGCGTTACACTTTTACCTCTTCCACATCTTGGA
Source organism: Phocoena sinus (assembly GCF_008692025.1). NCBI lineage: Eukaryota > Metazoa > Chordata > Mammalia > Artiodactyla > Phocoenidae > Phocoena > Phocoena sinus. The sequence continues at coordinate 32,834,069 of NC_045784.1, read as the reverse complement.
GTAAACCCAAGAGGTTTATTACCTAATGAAATTTGGCAAATAGATGTCACCCATCTTGCTGAATTTGGAAAATTAAAATTTATTCATGTGTCCATTGACACTTTTAGCGGCTTTATATATGCCTCCCTCCAGGGAGGAGAAGCCACAAGAAACATTATTTCACATGTGCTCCAATGTTTTACAGTTTTAGGCAAGCCTCAAATAATTAAAACAGATAATGGGCCTGGGTATACTTCCCAGGCTTTCCAAGATTTTTGCACCCGGTTTCAAATAAAACATCTTACGGGAATTCCCTATAACCCCCAGGGTCAAGGCATAGTAGAAAGAGCCCATCAAACTCTTAAAAATACCATTTCCAAACTTAAAAATAATGATTTAACTGCTACAAAAAATTCCCCCAAAAATATTCTTAGTCATGCCCTATTTGTTATTAATTTTTTACAATTAGATATTAATGGTAGATCTGCCGCCGATCGTCTTTGGCATCAAGAAACTAAAAATCAATATGCACAAGTTATGTGGAAAGACCCTTTGACCTTTAAGTGGCATGGGCCCGATCCACTCCTCATCTGGGGGAGGGGGTCTGCATGTGTATACAATACCAAGGAAGGTGGAGCACGTTGGCTGCCCGAGCGTCTTATTAAACCTATAAATTCTATGAAATAATGAAAATTATCCAGGGCCCTTTTCCCTGAGATTGTATTTCTTTTCCTTTTCAGAAAAAGATGGGAGATCCTCTTGGCATTGAAAAGACGACAAAGACAACAAGGACTATACGTTGTGACCCTGATCCTGTCATCTTTGCTGGTTGTCAGCCAGGCTGAACCCCCTCCACACTTGCCTCAGAATTTAACCTGAAGCAGAACCAAAAGATGATTCTGGCTGCCCCTCCACTGGAGCGGCATGAGACAGAGACATGCCTACCCCCCTCTTTGATGGGAGGGTATGGGTACCGAGTTGAGTGTGACAGTAAAGCATGCACAAGGGAAAACCTTTATACATAAGGTAATCTCTGTTATTCCCTGTGAGTATACCTGAATTATGAAAGAGGTTGGTATCTAAACATTGTTTTTGGCTTCAGTATCTAAGATTATTCTCGGCTCTGCCTCTCCTCCCCAAAAGATACCAAGAGCCAGCAATGGTGGACACACATACATTGTCCACGGGAGGATTCAGGTCACTACTCCCTCACTCGGTTAATGCCCACCTCCTTAAAAGAAATAAAAAGGGAGGAGATGTTGGGAGCCAAGAAGTTTTCGCCATTAGAAGATGGCCGACATCCTGCTTCTCTTCCTGCTTAATGAGATAAAAGCCCGCGCCTAAAAACGAAAGCCCGCGCTTCCAACGAAAGCCCGCGCACGCAGCACCAATGATAATTTGCCAAGTACTTCCCTTATTCTGGATCCCGCCCCCCTTTCTCTGTACTGTATAAATACAGCTACTGCAGCAATAAAAGTTTGAGGCTTGATCAGGATTTTGTCTTGCCTCCATTCTTTCGCGTCTCCTGCCCCTTCTTCTCTTTTCAACCCCTACAGGTTCCTCCTCGGACTCACAAGGATTTGTCCTGCTGGTCGGGACTCCCGGGGACGCCCGGGGCCGAGCACATTGCTGATGGTCTTGGATGAGATATTTCTGGGGAGATGGGGCTGGGAAAGTTCTGAGATGATAGCACTGCCTCTGTCTAGTCACCACCACACAACCCAGATGCATATGGTTCACAGGAGCCTCCTAGGAATTATATTACAACAAAAACGTAATGGTGTCTGTCTTTGGATTTTGTGATTTTTAACATTTTCTTTGTGCTGTTCTACACATTCCACAATGTGGAAACCATTCAAATATTAAATACTTTTAAAATGATCATTCAGACTCTTTTAGGTGTTATCATAGATCCAACTCTATGATCTATCCAACTCTTTGGGTCTAAGAGGGCCTCATCATTTAATGAGTTACTCCTCAGAATTATTAGAACCTTAAAAAGTACACTGATTTTTTTATGATTATACAGACAACATTATTATGGAATTTAGATAAGCTACAAGCATAAAAACAATTAAAAGACATACCTAAAACCTCATCACTTCATTACTCACAGTTACTATTAATATTTTATGTATTTTAATCTTTTTTTAATATATAAAATTATTTACTTATTTTTGGCTGCATTGGGTCTTCGTTTCTGTGTGCGGGCTTTCTCTAGTTGCGGCGAGCGGGGACTACTCTTCATTGTGGTGCACAGGCTTCTCATTGCGGTGGCTTCTCTTTGTTGCAGAGCATGGGCTCTAGGCTCGTGGGCTCTAGAACGCAGGCTCATAGTTGTGGCACACGGGCTTAGTTGCTCTGCGGCATGTGGGATCTTCCTGGACTAGGAATTGAACCCGTGTCCCCTGCACTGGCAGGCAGATTCTTAACCACTGCACCACCAGGGAAGTCCCTGTATTTTAATCTTTTAATTACCCAAATACTACTACTGATGATGATAATAATGGCTAAGGGCTTTCTTTGTGCCAGATCAGTTTTAAGTATTAAATATATTAACTAATTTACCTTTCACCCAATTCCATGTATAGATATATCATTATCTCCATTTTGCAAGTGGGGATATGGACACTTTAAACAATTAGGTGACATGGCTAAGGTCCCAAAGTTAGAGATACAGCCAGAGTTTAACCACTCTAAACTGCCTTAATTGTGCGTGTGTGTGTGTGTGTGTGTGTGTGTGTTGGACATTTGACTTATGCATGCATCAAAACACAACTTGAGGCTTGTAGCTCACAGCTGTTTCAAAACCCAGTTAAGAGGGTGAGTGGGGGTAATCTTTCTTTGCTACTGGGTGAACATTTTGTTTATTCATATATCCATGGATGGACACTCTACCTCTTGGCTATTGTAAATAGTGCTGCTATTAACATGGGTATGTAAATCTCTTTGAGATCTTGCTTTCAATTTTTTCGAATGTATATCCAGAAATGTAATTGCTGGATCATAGGGCAATCTTAATTTTTTGAGCTGTTTTCCATACCTGCTGTATCATTACATTCCCACCAACTGTGCACAAGGGTTGCCATTTAACCACATCTTCACGAAAACCTGTTATTTGTTATTTACATATTTTTTTTAATGTTAATAGTAGCCATCCTAAGGTATGAGGCAATATCTGATTGTAGTCAGTTTAGTCTTTTGAGGGAGGCTTTCTCTCCTTCTGGGAACCTGACACTGCCATTAATCCTACAGTGTTTATAAGCGAATAGAAAATATAAACTATGTAAATTGTACTATCATTAGTGGCATGCAGATTTTAAGATAATCAGTAACAAATGCCACAAAGAGAGAACACATTAAATGCATTTAGAAATTTTTTGAAAGAGCATATTCAGAATCTCCTATCTATATACTCCCCACAATCTTCAAGGAATCATCCACAACCAGATATCCTCAATTCTCAAGCCCTGAGATGATCTTTACATTTTAATTTCTTTCCATCCAATGAATAGCCAATTGCTATATCTAGTCATCTTTCTTTGTGGCAACGATAGATCTCATGCCAAGCCCCTTGTCCAAGTCTTGACTCTGACTTTCTCTAAACCAAAGCATAGCAAGTCCTAAATTTTAAATCGTTTTCCATTTCAGATATACTGTACCTGCTCACAACAATTCAGGAGCACCCCAGGGTTAGATACAAATTTCTGACTAATCTTCAACATTTTCACCCAAAATTCAGTGTTATATGTGTCCTCACTTTTGAATGATCACCCCAAATTTATGGGTACAATTCCCACATTATCCCCAGAAAACATCCCTATCCATTTATTTTAAGAATACAATTCTGTACTTAGAATTATAGAATCTAGAATCCTTTAGAAGGATTAATAGTAGTTTAGTCCAACCATTAATATTTTATAATTTTTCTATCAAGCTTGCCCTAATCAAGCTTCAATTTCTCCAACGAGTAGAATTTTCTCTGCCCACAGTCTGCTAACCAGAGCTTCCTGTAAAGGAAATGACCTCCGATGGTAGGAATAGGAGAAGGTAGGGCTTGCTGCATGCCAAACGGTGTGGCACTACTATTAGTTCTAATTCTTGAAGCTCTGTACCAGAAGGGAAAACTAAGCCAAAACTGAGGAATCAGGAGAATAGAAGTTTGGAGGTACAAAAAAAAAATCAAGAATATATCTTGAAGAAGTTAAGCAGAAGCAGGGAAAAGGAGAAGGGGGAAACTCAGTAATGAGGAACTGAAGCAAATTATGTACAGTGTAAAAAACTTTAGTCCTATATACTGCCCCTGTGTGCTTCACAGACTGAGAGTGGGGATGGAAAGGGGTTGCCCTCTTGTCTGGGTCTTTTGTGAGGTGCTTTTTCAGATCTGCCCATCAAAAGGCTGCTGGAGGGTGTCTATAGGCTGTCACTCCATGAGACATTGCAGGAGACCTCAGGAGTCCAGAATGGCCTAAGCATCCCTTCCTGTGTCTCAGCAGCTCTTCACTAATGACTGAGGTGGGCGGGTTGTAAAGAGGAGCCGCGCTGAACAGCTATCTGTGAGGGATTAGAATTAAGGTCCATCATCTAAAAAACAGTACAAATGAACTTATTTACAAAATAGAAGCAGATTCACAGACATAGAAAACAAACATGGTTACCAAAGGGGAAGGTGGGGAGGGATAAATTGGGAGTATAGGACTAAAAGATGCACACTACCATCTACCAAACAGATAAACAACAAGGATTTTCTGTACATCACAGGGAACTATATTCAATATTTTATAATAAACTATAATGGAAAAGAATTGAAAACAATACAATAGATATATACATGTATATGCATAACCGAATCATTTTTCTGTACATCTGAAACTAACACAATATTGTAAATCACCTATACTTCAATTAAAGAAAAAACAGGAAGCCATCCAGACAGATTTTTCTTAACGATGTATTTATGGAAAAGATTTCTGATTTTTCTGATTTACAGATTTATCTATAAAATATCATTGCTTATTAAAATCAAAGTTCTTCATAAAAAAAGAATTAATGTCCATCAGGGCTTAACTGAAGGAAGGGAAACTAGCATGCAAAATAGAAAACCAGAAAGAGCCACCTCTTGTCTACAAAACTCAAAAGTAGGGAGCTGGGGCTTCCCCGGTGGCGCAGTGGTTGAGAGTCCACCTGCCAATGCAGGGGACACGGGTTCGTGCCCCTGTCTGGGAAGATCCCACATGCCGCGGGGCGGCTGGGCCCATGAGCCATGGCCGCTGAGCCTGTGCATCCGGAGCCTGTGCTACGCAACGGGAGAGGCCACAACAGTGAGAGGCCCGTGTACCGCAAAAAAAAAAAAAAAAGTTGGGAGCTGGAAGCTTGGCAAACCCTTGGCACGTCAGATGCAAGGCTTTGAGGAGTATGACTGCCAGATCTGGGTATGAAGCTAATATGTTACCAGCCTTGGTCAAGATCTAATTAAGATCAGAAGTTAGGGACTTCCCTGGTGGTCCAGTGGTAAAGAATCCACCTTACAATGCAGGGGACGCTAGTTCGATCCCTGGTTGGGGAACTAAGATCCCACATGCCGCGGGGCAACTAAGCCCATGTGCCTCCACTAGAGAGCCCGTGTACCGCAAACTACAGAGCCTACGCACCCTGGAGCCTGTGCACCACAACTAGAGAGAAGCCCACACGCTGCAACGAAAGATCCGCATGCCACAACAAAGATCCCAAGTACCGCAACTAAGACCAGATGCAGCCAAAAAAAAAAAGATCAGAAGTTAGATGTGGCTTGAGCCTACAGTATGAGTGATCTCAGTGTGTGCAGCTGAATGAAATTTTGTTAAGAGAGTGATGGATATTCACTAATTAAATTGAGGAGCACACAGTGAATAGAATGATTATCGGTCAATATTCATTGGTAAACCAAATGAATACTAGCAATGTAATCACAACACAAACTCTCAATTTTTTTTGATGCCTTAAGAAATATGCCCTTAAAGGAACTTTTCATTCTTTTTTTTTCCTACTCTCATCTCACATTTTGTCTTTTGGCACGTCAAGCTTGAGGATACCAAGTGTTTGCCTTTGGAAAGAATTTGAGTGGCTTAAGCCAGATGGGAAATTGGACCATCTGCGGTTATCTCTGCATGCAATGTAAGTTTAAATACCGTAAGAGGGACTGGCTAACTGCCCAGATAACACCACTGATTCTCTAGATTTATTGGGTTTTTCCAAGAGCTTCACTTCACCATGGGAGTTTATTTTCAAGCAGAGTACTGTTCTGATATCCTTGGAAGAAGAAAAAAAAAATTAAAGGAATGGATGAAAGAATAAGACTTAAAAATGCAATATTTTATTGTTATCATATATCTCATACTAGGCTTTCAGCTCCTAAAATTATTCAAATTAGCAATAATGGGACCTCATGAGGACCAAACCTTCTAGAAAGATATGAACACTGTAACCTTGAATATATGTAGTATCCCTTTTTCTTATCTGATGTAATATTTTTTTCCATCTAAGAAGATTCCTTTTGCAAGGTTGTCTCAGGATTGTATCAGGGGAATTCCCCTTGGATGCTGTAGCGTAGTAAAGAAAATGTGTTTCCTCTACTTTCTCGCCTGGTGAGTTCTCAAGGGGTATATAAAATCAACAGCAACAAGCACAACAAAAAAGAAGTGTAATACCTCTAGAAGGGATGTCACCAATGGGACTACTTTTGCCAATTCACCTTTAGAAAAATTCTTGCACGGTGACCCACAGGCACTTTGTCTCTTGAAAGAGTCAGGTTTTGTGATTCTAATGCATTGACCAGGTTGGATTTTAAGAGATACTCTAAGCAGAAGTCCAAATAAAAGACTCACTCAAGGATTTATGGACAGAGACCATAACTTTTTTTTTTTAACTTTCTTGTTCTTTAGCTTTGCTGAATACTTAATACAGAGCTTGACACAGAGCAGTAGTTCAAAGATTAAGTGAACAAACTATTTTCTTATCTGTTCCTACCTCACTCCTAACTCCATATTTTTTATTTCTTTTGCCTAAACAACTCATTACTTTTCATTATATCATCATTTCTTTTTATTACTGTTTCTCCTGCTATATATGCTCCTAAACTTCCTGGGTGTCACATCAACTTTTCTCCATGTTTACTTTCATCTTTCCATTAGTGTTTGACACATTCATAACACTGCTAGGTAATTTCACCCTAGCCAGGTCCCAAATACTCCTTTCTGCATATGCTTACTAAAGGTTACCCCCTCCTAAGATTTAAAGATTAAAGTATCGGGAACAACTTTATCTAGCTTCATAATTCCTAAAGAAGATTTAATTCTTATCGTTTAGGTTAGGGAAGAAATTCAGATTTATTTTCATATTGGGTTGGCCAAAAAGTGCCTTAGGTTTTTAAGTAAAAACAAAAGACACATTTTTCATTTTCACCAAGAACTTTATTGAACAACGTATTCACCCTTTTGTTCCACTACCTTCTGCCATTTTTCAGGCAACTTCATAATTCCATCTTCCCAAAATTTTTTACCTTTTTGAGCAAAGAATTGTTCCAGGTGCCTTTTACAGTCTTCCGGGAAACTGAAATTTTTTCCATTAAGAGAATCTTGTAAAGACCGAAATAAATGGAAGGTGCAATGTCTGGTGAATATGGCGGATGAATCAGAACCTCCCATCCAAGCTATAACCGTTTTTGCCTGGTCATCAAAGAAACGTGTGTTCTTGTGTTATCCTGAAGGAAGATTATGCGTTTTCTGTTGACTAATTCTAGACACTTTTCGTCAAGTGCTGCTTTCAGCTGGTCTAACTGGGAGCAGTACTTGCTGGATTTAATCGTTTGGTTTTCTGGAAGGAGCTCATCATAGAGGACTCCCTTCCAAACCCACCATACACACATCACTTTGGATGAAGACCGGCCTTTGGTGGGGTTGGTGGCGGTTCACTTCGCTTGCCCCACGATCTCTTCTGTTCCCCACTATTGTACAGTATCCACTTTTCATCACCAGCCACAATTGGTTTTAAAAATGGAACGTTTTCATTACGCTTCACTAGAGAATCCCATGAGTAAATACGGGGTCAAGAAGGTTTTTTTCACTTATGTGGAACCCAAACATCAAAGCGATTCACAAAACCAAGCAGGTGCAAATGACTTTTAGCATTTGATCTAGATATTTTGAGTATGTCAGCTATCTCCTGCATGGTGTAACGCTTATTGCTCTCAATTAACGTCTCGATTTGATCGCTATCCACTTCAACTGGTCCACCCGACCGTGGAGCATCCTCCAGTGAGAAATCTCCAGCATGAAACTTTCGCAAACCACTTTTGACACACTCGATCAGTCACAGCACCTTCTCCATATACTGCACAAATCTTTTTTTTGCGTTTCAGTTGCATTTTTACCTTTCTTGAAATAATAAGGCATAATATGCCAAAAATGTTGCTTGTTTTCTTCCATCTTCAATATTAAAATGGCTACACAAAAATTCACCAATTTGATATGTCTTTCTTAAACACACACTGATGACAGCTGTCACATACAATCTAACAAAATTGTTTTGAATGAAGTTAAAGACAACTAAGTGCTACTAGAGCCATCTTATGGAAAAAAACGGAATGAACCTTTTGGCTAACCCAATAAAATTCACTTTTTGTAATTACATAACTCCTCAACTAAAGCTAAGAACATATATGATTGAGGTCAGCTTTGAGACCCAGTGCCGTTTATTGGAACTGATTCATATGGTAGAACATGAAATGATAAATCAGCAAATGTTAATGGCCAACAATCTATGTCAGGGCATCCTTATTAATTTGCTGTTGTATTTCAGCCTAAATCCTGTACATGTGTGAGTGTGGGAGTCATGGTTTTTTTTTTTTTTTTTTTTTTTTTTTATTTTTTTTTTTTTTTTTTTTGCGGTACGCGGGCCTCTCACTGTTGTGGCCTCTCCCGTTGCGGAGCACAGGCTCCGGACGCGCAGGCTCAGCGGCCATGGCTCACGGGCCCAGCCGCTCCGCGGCATGTGGGATCCTCCCAGACCGGGGCACGAACCCGTGTCCCCTGCATCGGCAGGCGGACTCTCAACCACTGCGCCACCAGGGAAGCCCCGGAGTCATGGTTTATGTTGATATGAGTTACAGAAATCACACATCAGGTGAATTTTCTATTGACAATTTCCTCGATCTCAGGCAAGGTAAATTCAGGCACCTTTTCAGAAATGGTTGTATCTGGCTATGTGTTGCAAATAACGGATATAAGGGAAGGATCATAGCAACAGAAATGTGTACAGAACTACCTGTTCTCTGAGTTATTATATTTTGAGATGGGGGCATTTCAGTCAAACTTATCTTTCCTTTAAGATGGAATCATAAATTCAGGCTTCTTGGTCAGTACCATGTAAATACAGGTAACCTGGTATATGCTTCATTCTTTTCTAGTTTTTCTTAGAACTAATCAGTAACTTATCAGTAACATTCTAACATCCATTTCTTTATCCATACATGGGGCTATAGTATATACTACATGTAACACAGCTAAGAAAATGACTATTGCTTTCATCAAAAATCAGTGGATTTTCTCCACAAAGACTCCATTTGTGGAAAGACTATTCATGTGGATGGTTTTGAATAGCTTGGTTTCATACGGTGCCTTCTTCACTTTTTACCTGCTATAAACATATACGATGGCAAAAAACCAATTTATTAGTGATTTAATTAAATAAAGGTGGATCAGGAATATTCTCAAATGTTAACATGCTCCATGGCTGACTCTACTCATTGGATGTAGTACTTTTAGCTTTGGGGCAAGTAAAAGCACAAAAAGCCAAATGCTGAATGAGAGAAGATGAGGGAAAGGAGTTGGAATGAGAAACTGAGGAACATCAAGAAGAATTATGTATCTGTTTGAGGAGGCCTATGGAGTGTCCCTGGATGACCCTATCCCTCTACTTCCATCCTTTGCCCACAGCTCACAATGACCCAGGCAGCATGGCGTGTCTCTGTGTGCAGTACAGCAGCGGTGCTAGACTACTGTGTTCCTTCCCCACCCACACCCCATCCCAATCTATTTGGTTTTGGAACAATCATCTGATTCATTTGTGACCCTCTTATGGCCTCATTAGAGTCAGCATATATTTTGATTCTAGGCCAGACGGTACTGGAAATAGGTAGGAAGGGTCTCTCTACCCTTCTAAGCCATCTTCCTCTGTAGTCGACTGAGCACACAGATGGTGAATTCCAGGAAGTAGACCAAGCACTTCTTGCTATCCCAAACCATTTATTTTAAATGACGAGCCTACTCATTGTTCAAACTGACAATCAATTCCAGTTTTATACCAATAAATAGTCTAAAGAGGTGACCATCTGTCACCACCATTTTCTGTAATAGTCTACGCTCATTTTAACTTTCCAGAAAAGTATCAAGTTAAGTATAAACAAAGCAAAATACTCTAAATGACTAGCTCCTTTTCAAATTCTGGTGGTACACACGCCCCTCCCCTAAACACACACACACACACACACACACACACACACGCACGCACACACACATGCACGCACACACTATCAGTACCGGAAGCTGGGTAAGCATATCAAGCATGTGAATGTGAGTGTGAGGGAGCCAGGGCACAAACAAACATAATCGTAATCAGTGACTAACGCTATGCAAGAATGCCTTCTCTAGACTTGAACTAGAGCGCATACTCCTTACATCAGTAGTGTCCGACCTTGACTGCCCATTAGAATCACTTGGAAAATAGTTAAAAATCCAGATGCTAAGGCCATGACCCAAACCATTAAATTAGAATCCCTGGATGTTGGGTCCAGTCATCAGAATTTTGTTTTTTTGTTGCTTTTGTTTGTTTGTTTGTTTTTGGCTGCACTTCGCAGCTAGTGGGATGTGGGATCTTAGTTCCCCAACCAGGGAATTGAACCCGGGCCCTTAGCAGTGTGAGCACAGAGTCCTAACCGCTAGACCGCCAGGGAATTCCCTCACCAGAGTTTTATAAACTCTGCAGGTGATTCCAATGTGCAGCCAAGTTTGAGAATCACTGCTTTATACAACAGTTTGCAACTAGAAAAGCCTTGTTGAGGACTATCCGTTCATAATCATCTATTCCAGTAGTTTGTGTTTCTATAATGGACATAGATATGAATAGATGTGACATAACACAGACCTCCAAAGCTGCAAACTCACTTTGATAAGATAGGAATTTGTGGCAGGTGTGATTCTTTCCTAAGTCAGATGTTTTAATAGGGGCTATGGTTCTAAGAGCACATGTCCTTTGTCCACAAACAGCTCTCAGAGCTAGGTGTTCTGATATGATGCATCTTTCCCGTGGTGCATATTAGCACGTGCAGTAAAAGTCCACAGAGGCAGGTGTCATTAGCAGGATGCCAGTGGAGTCAGGAGAAAAAATCAATGCGACTCACTCACTGCCAGCATTGGGAGTATTTGATATTTAATATTCACTAAAGTGCATGCATGCTGAAGGGCCATTTTCTATTGATTTTCACTCTGCAGTGAGGCGGTGGGAAGGCACAGCAGTCCTTTAAAGAGCTCTCACAAGCCCATCAGTGAGGTCTTCATGCTATTATAGTATTTAGTGTTGTAACTGGTTTTAGTCTTATATTCCCAAATTCTGATGGGGTTACACATGCTACTTATTACGGGAATATTAAATAAGAGTTCAGTTCTACTCCTCAAGAACCTTAGCACTTCTGGAAAATCTTTATTTCCCAAATTTATGCACTTCTGAAATCTGCATAACTTGAGATGAAGCACTGAATCATCCCAGGTGCTTACTCTGCCAAAGCAATTTCCCACTACTCTTTGCTCTTTATCCCTTATTTTTCATTTCTTTACCTCAGTGTTAGGAAATAAAGAAAGTAAAGGTGAGGAAGGAGATGGAATAGTATATTTCTTATTGACAACTCTCTTGAACACTTACCATATAAAACTTGGTTTAGCATCTAAAACACTGGTGGAGTTAGAATTTAATCAGTGCCCCATATCTCTAGAATTCATAAAAATCTCAAACTCTTACATTGCTTAGTTTTAAGGGTTACAGGCTTTATTTCAGACCTACTTCTCAGGGCATGACTCAGATTCTAAATACATCATGTATCAATTCAGCTTGGGGAACCATGATTTAACCAAATAAGTTTGAACTCATTTTTCTTCGAAACTAAATCCATTCTCAACATTAAAAGGAAAATGGGGACAAAGTTGTAAAAGGAACTCTTTGTGGAAACATTTACTGTTTCCATTGTAGAGGAATAAAGATGTTACAATTGGACTAGATCTCCAAAGTGTAAATGATCTTCATGAGCGCAGAAGAAATTTAGATTAAAATACATAATGTATTTCCCAAGTTTATGTTTCTGGGTCCAAAGCAGAAGTTCTTGGAAGATACACAGGTGGACTGATTCAATTACTTTTGTCAGAATTATTCAATGAATACCTGGTATTTTCCAAAAATTGACCCAGGTGTGAGGATACAATATGTGTTCTCAGTACATTTCCAATATAGAGAAGAAGAAACACAAATAAATACACTCAATTGGGACTGCAATGGCTTTGTGTATGAGGATGCTATGGGACCACAGCAAAGGCCATCCCAACGCTTTCCTGATGTACTCATCAATATCTTTGTTGAGAAAAATTATATTTGAGTTGATCTTTGAAATGTGAAGGAATACAAAGGAAAGAAAGGGAAAAGGAAACTCCAGGAAGAGGGAAAAGCACATATAACCTGCAAACAGTGCAGGGGACTTGACAGAGACTCAACTCTCAGAATGAAAACTGGGGAGTTGCCGGTGATGAGGCCCAAGGAATAAGCCTTGTAAGTAAGGCTAAGGAGTCTGAACTTCATTCATTTGGGAAATCACTGCAGGCTAAGGCATGATCAGTTTTTCCATTTGAAAAGATAAATCTGACATCAGTAGGAGAGCTGGAATGACCCAAGGAGGAAAGACATTAGGAGGCCAAGGCAATAGTCCAAATAAGAATCTGAATGTCTTCAGCTAAAAACAATGCTGCATTTAAAAACAGCATGTTCGGGACTTCCCCGGTGGTCCAGCGGTTGAGACTCTGCGCTTCCAATGCAGGGGGCCCGGGTTCGATCCCTGGTCAGGGAACTAGATCCTGCGTGCCGCAACTAAGAGCCATGCCACAACTAAAGATCTCACATGCCGCAATGAAGATCCCGCATGTGGCAATAAAGACCCTGTGTGCCGCAACTAAGACCTGGTGCACCAAAATAAATAGATAAATAAATATTAAAACAAACAAAACAGCATGTTGGGTGATGTCAGCAAGATGGCAGAGTAGGAACTCCCAGCCCTTGTCCTCCCTCAGAAAAAGATTTAACAATTACTGGGATTTCCCTGGTGGTCCAGTGGCTAAGACTCTGTGCTCCCAATGTAGGGGGCCCAGGTGAGATCTCTGGTCAGGGAACTAGATCCCACATGCCGCAACTAAGAGTTTGCATGCCGCAAATAAAAAGATCCCGCATGCTGCAACTAAAAAGATCCTGCATGTCACAACTAAAGATCCCACATGCCACAACTAAAAGATCTCACATGCCGCAACTAAAAAGATCCCGCGTGCTGCAACAAAGATCCCACGTGCAGCAACTAAGACCCGGTGCAGCCAAATAAATAAATAAATTTTTTTTTAAAAAGTTAACAATTACCCACCAATGAAATAACTCTGGGAGAGTTCTGGAGTACAATGAAGAAGCTGCAGCAACCCAGGGAGCACAAAAACTGAGGATGTCCACGTAGGAAAGCATAGGAATCATTTTACCTATGTCATCCTATCTCACAGCCCAGCCCAGCTTGGGGCCAAGAAGTATCACACTGGCCACGACCTCCCCTCATGGAGAATAAAGAGACCAGGAGGGCGCTAGCACCCTTTCCCACCTAGGAACTCAGCAATGCTGTGGACACTTAGAGTTTTTATCATTCAAGACCCCCTCTCAGTCTTTGACGATGCTGACCCCAGGTGATGGAGATTGCCTGGATTCCACGCCACGGTGTCCTCCTCTGGCTGGAGATGCCAATCCTCCACTCCTTTTCCTGGTGCTGCTGCTGCTACACTCATACTAACACAACAGGCATGCAATTAACAGCAATACAATAATAGTGGGGGACTTCTATATCCCACTTACAATAATGGATGGAACATCAAGACTGAAAATCAATAAAGAACCAGCTGACTTGAACAAATTATAGACCAAACGAATGTGACAAACATACAGAATTTTCCACCCAACAGGAGAAGAATACACATTCTTCTCAAGTGCACACTGGACATTCTCCAGAATAGATCACATGTTAGATCACAAATGAAGTCTTTACAAATTCAAGAAGATTAAAATCATTCCAAGGATATTTTCTGGCCAAAATGGAATGAAATTAGAAAACAACAATAATAAAGTGGAAAAAATTCACAAATATGTGGAAACTAAACAACTCACTCTTGAACAACCAATGGGTCAGAGAAGAAATCAAGAGAGAAATTAAAAAGTGAAAACACAACATACCAAAACTTATGGGATGCAGCAAAAGCAGTACTAAGAAGGAAGTCCATAACAATAAATGCCTACATTAATAAAGAAGAAAGATCTCAAATAACTTTACACCTCAAGGAACTGGAAAAAAAGAACAAACTAAACCCAAAGTTAGAAGAAAGAAAGAATCATAATAAATCAAATGGAGAGAGCAAAAATAAAATAGAGAATAAAAATAGAAAAAAATCAACAAAACTAAGAGTTGACTTTTTTTGAAAAGTAAAATTGGAAAACCTTTAGCTAGAATAATTAAGAAGATTCGAATAAATAAAATAAAAACATGAAAGAGGAGATGTTACCACAGATGTCTCAGAAATAAAAAGGATCATAAAGGATTATTATGAACAATTATATGCCAACAAATTGGATAACCTAGAAGAAATGCATAAATTCCTAGAGATATACAACCTACAAAAACTGAATAAAGAAGAAATGTAAAACTTGAATTGACCAATAACAAATAAGAAGACTGAATCAATAATCAAAAACCCTATAATAAAGAAAAGCAGAGGACCAAATAGCTTCATGGGTGAATTCTATCAAACATTCAAAGAAGAATTAATACTAATCCTTATTAAACTCTTTAAAGAAACAGAAGAAGAGTGAATACTAATAAACTCATTTGATGAAGTCAGCACCACCCCAATACCAAAATGAGACAAAGACACTGCAAGGAAAGAAAACTAGGGCTTCCCTGGTGGCGCAGTGGTTGAGAGTCTGCCTTCCAATGCAGGGGACACGGGTTGGAGCCCTGGTCTGGGAAGATCCCACATGCCGCGGAGCAACTGGGCCCGTGAGCCACAACTACTGAGCCTGCGCGTCTGGAGCCTGTGCTCTGCAACAAGAGAGGCCGAGGTAGTGAGAGGCCCACGCACCGCGATGAAGAGTGGCCCCCACTCGCCGCAACTAGAGAAAGCCCTCGCACAGAAACGAAGACCCAACACAGCCAAAAATAAATAAATAAATTTATAAAAAAAAAAAAAAAAAGAAAGAAAGAAAACTATAGACCAATATCTATGATAAACATAGATGCAAAAATCCGTAATAAAATACTAGCAAACTGAATTCCACAATACATTAGAAGGATCATTTACCATGATTTAGTGGGGTTTATCCCTGGGATGCAAGGAAGGTTGAACATCCACAAATCAATCAATGTGATACACCACATTAACAAAATGAAAAAAAAACAAAACAAAACACATGATCATCTCAATAGATTCATAAGAAACATTTGACAAAAATCAACATCCATTCATGATTAAAACTCTCAACAAAGTAGGTATAGAAGGAACTTACCTCAAAAGAATAAAGGTCATGAAAAGCCCACATCTAACATCATAATCAGTGGGGAAAAACTGAAAGATTCCCCCTATGATCTTGATAAGGCAAGAATGGACACTCTTACCATGTCTATTCAGCACAGTACTGGAAGTCCTAGCCAGAACAATTAGACAAGGAAGAAATGTAAGGCACCCAAATTGGAAAGGAAGAAGTAAAAGTATCTCTGTATAAAGATGGCATGATCATATATGCAGAAAACCCTAAAGACTCAACAAAAAACTGCTAGAACTAATAAACTAATTCAGTAAAATTGCATGTCACAAAATCATCAAACAAAAGTCACTTGTTTTTCTATACACTAACAGCAAAATATCCAAAAAAGGAATAAAGAAAACAATACCATTCACAATAACATCAAAAACAGTAAACTACTTGTGAAAAAATTTAACCAAGGAGGTGAAAGATCTATACACTAAAAACCATAAGACAGGGCTTCCCTGGTGGCGCAGTGGTTGAGAGTCCGCCTGCCGATGCAGGGGACACGGGTTCGTGCCCCGGTCCGGGAAGATCCCACATGCTGCGGAGCGGCTGGGCCCATGAGCCATGGCCCCTGAGCCTGCGCGTCTGGAGCCTGTGCTCCGCAACAGGAGAGGCCACAACAGTGAGAGGCCTGCGTACCGCAAAAAAAAAAAAAACAACAAAAACCATAAGACAGTGATGAAAGAAATTGAAGAAGAAACAAATAAATGGGAAAACATCTCATGCTCATGGATTGGAATAGTTAATATTGTTAAAATGTCCATACTACCTAAAGCCATCTATTAAATTCAATGTAATCCATATAAAAATTCCAAAGGCATTTTTCATAGAAATAGAAGAAACAATCCTAAAATTCATATGGAACCACAAAAGACACTGAATAGCCAGTGGTCCTGAGAAAGAACAAAAAGTTGGAGACATCACACTTCCTGATTTCAAACTATATTGCAAAGCCTAGCAGTCAAAACAGTATGGCACTGGCATAAAAACAGACACATAGACCAATGGAACAAAGAATAAAATCAATCAGTCCATACATCTATGTTCAGTTGATCTTCAACAGGAGTCAAGAACACAAAATGTTATGGGGGAAAACTGGATATCCACATGCAGAAGAAAGAATTCAGACCATTTTCTCATACCATATACAACAATCAACTCAAAATGGATTGAAGACTTAAATGTAGACCTGAATCAGTAAAACTATTAGAGGAAAAGATGGGAAAAAGTTCTTGACATTGGCCTGGGGTATGATTTTTTTGGATATGACACCAAAAGCATGGGCAACAAAACCAAAAAAGAGACAAATGGGATTGCATCAAACTAAAAATCTTCTGCACAGCAAAGGAAAAATTCCACAGAATGGAAAGGCAACCTATGGAATTAGAGAAAATATTTGTAAATCCTACATCTGATAAGAGATTAATATCCAAAGTATGTAAGGAATTCATGAAACTCAATAGCAAGAAAATAAATAACCTTATTTTAAAAAGTACAAAGGACCTGAAAAGACATTTCTTTATTAATGACATACTAATGGCCAACAGGTATATGAAAAGGTGCTCAACTTAACAAATTATCAGGGAAATGTAAACCAAAACCACAATGATATATTACCTCACATCTCTTAGAATGACTATTATCAAAAAGACAAAAGATAACAAGTGTTGATGAAGATGTAGAGAAAGGAGATCCCTTGTTGGTGAGAATGTAAATTGGTACAGCCATTATGGAAAATAGCATGGCAGTTCCTCAAATAATTTAAACATAGAACTACCATATGATCCAGCAATTCCACTTCTGGGTATATATTCAAAGGAATTGAAATCTGTATCTTGATGACACCTCTGTCAGACCCCTGACCCCAGGAACTGTAAGATAATAACTTTTGAGTTGTTTTAAGCCACTAAAATGATGGTAATTAGTTACAGCTGAAATAAGAAGATAATACATGTGCCATGGCTGGATCCTAGATTTGACTCTTACCTGAGATCAAGGCATCTCTACCCAACACCTACTCAGAGTCAGAGTTTAATCACAAGAAAGGGATAAAGAGAGATATCTGTTGGACAGGCAGCCATAGTATCTCCTACAGAAACCTTCCAATAGCACTTATCATATATTATAAATTCATCTTTTCACATAACTGCCTCTTCCCTTAAACTATGAACTCCTCATAAACATGAACCAGGACATATTCATTTTGATATTCATATTGGCTATTGTGGGAAATGGCCTACTGTAGGTTTCAATAATTTTAAAATTAATGGATAGTAGAATGAATACATAATTATCAAAGTCACCATTTTGATAAACACTGGGCTAGAAAAATGGGTAAATACAGTGGTCCAAAGTAAAAAATAAGCTTCTGTCAGTTATAGGTTTTCACTACTGTAGAGATATTAGAGTGCTTTTTTGTGTGGGTCTGTCACTCCTGGGCCCAATGCTTCCCATAGTCAATTGTATTATTTTTGATGATTTTTACAAGTGGACTTCTGAAATGACCCTTTATTTTACAAAGTTTAGCTGTCTTTAAGAGGAACCACAATTCAGTTTTAAACAACAAAAATTTCATTCTTCACAGTATCATCAAAATTTCATGAATATTTTATAAAATTGAGTCATGAGCACTGCAATTTTCTCTTCAAATGCTGTGAGACTGAGATACTGGAAGTCGTAATAGACTATTAAAAGTTTTGGCTTCATGTTTGAAGATCACCTAAAAGTTTACACCTTCCAAAAACTCTCAAGCAATTAATTATTCATCAAAATGTAAAACAGGTTTTTGCATGCAAAAATGGTTTATGAATGCAAAAAGTTTTCAAATAATATATTCTTTACTTATCCTCAAAGAAACTAAACATATTAAGAATAAATCTTGCCTTTCTTCTTTGTTTTAGTTATAACCAAGGTAAATGTATAGTGTAGGTGTTATTCTGTATACACAATACCAAATTTACACTTTAGATGATCCATTTGTCAGAGAAAAAAACCTAAGATTTAGTAATGTAGTAACTTTCAATAGTTGGTTCTCTTAAAATAATTACTCAGTGAAATAAAGAATGAAATTAGAAAAGTTAGTGACTATTTTAGCACTATTTGATTTAAACTCATATTTCATTCTGGTATTGCAGGTATACCTCTCTGTTTTTCCTTTACAGCTAGTGAATATATGGTCTTAGAACACTTTAAATAATTCATGATTATTAGACCAGGAACCAACTATTTCAATTAAACCCAATGGTTTAACAAACCTCTCAAGAACTTAGTATCGGGAATCACAGTGCTACTAGGGGAGCTTTCTATTTTCCAATTAGATAGAGAATAGTGGGGCCATATGTTGAAATGAAAAATTATACCATCCGTATAGTTTAAGAAGTTTTAAGGTATTAGTGATAAAGGATCTTGGTAAAAGAAAGCAGAGTAACCTCTTCCCAAAATTTTGTCACCCAAAAGAGGTAAAAGACAACAAAGGCCAATATCAAGGGCAATGAATGCAAGTGTCAGAATCAAAATCTCTGTTAGAACTAGAGTCTGAACAGCACTGAGGAGTTTGACTAGAATTCCATAGCCAGTGGGCATAGAGAAATTGTTGGATTGTCATCATTAGGAAGGATTAAAGTGTTCAGCCGCCAGATACTGGAACAACTGGATCTCGATAGAGGGGAAACAAACAGGTTTAACTGTGCCCATCAAAGTAGGCAGATATAGAGAAGGAAGCCATGCACCATGGGGTTGGCCTGGGAGTCCCAGTTTTCAACCCTGTCCAGTTTTGTGTCACTCAGTTTAGAGAAATGATTGTGGTAGTACAGCTGCCAGAGGTGGTACCCTGGTACTAATTCACACAGATCTGGTTTTCCAGCAGTATTTGAAGAACAACATTTTCAATGTGATTTTGAGAGCCAAAAGCAACCCCAAATCACCACAGTTATGTATCTATATCTATATCTATCTATCTATCTATCTATATATTTGTTTCAAATGGCTCTTTCTCAAGTATAGAAAAGTAAAATAATGTTAAGGAATGAGGCAGTTTTGTAGCATTCTGATGCCTTAAGCAAAAGTAGCCCTTTAGAATGATGGTTCTATTAAGCAGAATTACTCAGAATAGATCATTGAGAGTTGGAAAGAGAAAGTAAGAACATTTGGGTGAACACAGGAAAAGAATATTTTGAAGAGTGAAACTCTTCCTTAGTGGTAGAATCACTGGCTATGTGGAAACTACCATGGGATCACCACCCCAGTTCTCTGCCACAGTTTTATTGGTAACTTAAAGTAATGAAATACATATCAAATCTACAAAAATTCTTGTGGCCTTCAGCAATCCCTTTATTACTTTTGTGTCTCAGTTTCCCCAAATGGAGACAAAGGGCTAGAATCCAGTGATCTGTAACATCCATCAGTCTTAAACATTGTGAGCATCCTTTTTCATACTGCCCTCCCCCTTTCTGTCTTTTGTGCTCAAATCCATCTTTCTTATTCCCTCTACTCCAGTCTTGATAAATCTCCCTGCTGTTTCTTGTCACCCCTAATCTGAAGGAAACAGCTCTAGAGACTATTAGTCAGAATTACTACATGGTCATCACCAATACCAGACAAGCAGCCTTCATCAGGGAGAGAAGGGCTGAACAAGCATGAAAGCAACAGTCATTGGACTGGAATGAATGAGCAAGAAACACTGGGTATTGCACTGGATTGCCTCCGTATTCCTTTCTTTATATGCTTTTCTTTCCTGATTCTTTTTCTTTCTCATCTGAGAGTTACAGGAATGTTTTGCCCAAACTATACAGGAATGGCTAATCGTAACAGCTTCCTGTTTTTTCCACCTTACCTCCTAGCTTGGAGGGTGAACACTAATTAATTTCCAATACACTGATTAGCTGGCTACACAGTGTGCCAGTTACCCCCAACCTCTGTGTTGTCTATAGAGCCTACTGCTTAAATACGTACTAAAATGTGTGTGTGTCCACAAATATATATATGCTTTTTTTTCTTTGTTTCAGCTTTAAGGAGAAGCTAAAGTTTTCCTGCTAGTGTGAAAAAAATAATAAATGATGGATCATGATATTTAATGGGTTTTTTTGTTTGTTTGTTTGTTTTGTTTTGTTTTGTTTTTGGCCATGCTGCATGGCTTGCAGAATCTTAGTTCCCCTACTAGGGACTGAATCTGGCCCTTGGCAGTGAAAGCACGGAGTCCTAACCACTGGACTGCCAGGGAATTCCCTAATGGCATTTAAATAGAGGAATCACTTATACTGGAGAGAGCTAAATGTAGACGATCCTAAACTTAGTGTGAATACTGTTGTTGTTCTTCCTTTTATGAAAGAAAAAAAATCCTCAATATGCTCTGTTGTTATTGAAATGAGCCCAAACATCAACTGTGGTCATTTTCAGGAGCTCCACATTAGTCATTCTATTTAATGCCAGATATTTAGTGCAGATTAGAGAAAGATGACAAGAGGAAAAATATAGCTTTTTGTTTAATGAAAATGAGTTTGAAAGACAACCTATGAAATGGGAGAAAATATTTGCCAACAGGGCTTAATTTCCAAAATATACAAACAGCTCATACAGTTTAATATACATATAAAAAAAAAAACACAACCCAATCAAAAAACGGGCAGAAGATCTAAATAGACATTTCTCCAAAGAAGCCATACAGATGGTCAAAAGGCACATGAAAAGATGCTCAACATAGCTAATTATTAGAGAAATGCAAATCAAAACTACAATGAGGTATCACCTCACACCTGTCAGAATGGCCATCATTAAAAAGTCTACAAATAATAAATGCTGGAGAGGTGTGGAGAAAAGGGAACCCTCCTACACTGTTGGTGGGAATGTAAACTGGTGCAGCCACTATGGAAAACAGTATGGAGTTTCCTTAAAAAAACTAAAAATAGAGTTACCATATGATCCAGCAATCTCAATCCTGGGCATATATCTGGAGAAAACTCTAATTCAAAAAGATGCATGCACCCCAATATTTGTAGCAGCACTATTTACAAGAGACAAAACATGGAAGCAACCTAAGTGTCCATCAACAGATGAATGGATAAAGAAGCTGTGGTATATAGAGACAATGGAATATTACTTGGCCATAAAAAAGAATGAAATAATGCCATTTGCAGCAACATGCATGGCCCTAGAGATTATCATACTAAGTGAAGTCAGAGAAGGTATCATATGATATTGCTTATATTTGGAATCTAAAAAAATGATACAAATGAACTTATTTACAAAACAGAAGTTGGCTCACAGACATAGAAAACAAACTTATGGTTACCAAAGGGGAAAAGGGGGAGATAAATTAGGATTATGGGGTACATTACTACTATAAATAAAATAGATAACCAACAAGGACCTACTCTATAGAACAGGGAACTATACTCAATATCTTGTGATAACCCATAATGGAAAAGAATCTAGAAAAGAAAAGAATATATGTGTGTGTGTGTGTGTGTGTGTGTGTGTGTGTGTGTGTGTGTGTGTAACTGAATCACTTTGCTGTACACCTGAAACTAACACAACATTATAAATCAACTATATTGGTGCTGGGTTCTAAATGTCCTAACTACCTTTACCTTTTGCCACTCATGAGGTATTAAGGGCTCAGTTGTCTTGTTAAGGGCCTCCAATGAAATGCAACTTACGCATTAAGTAAGAAATTGTCAGGAAAATGGTCACTTAAGCCTGTGGTCTTCCCTGTTAGTTCCACATTTTCAAATTACTGCATTCTGATGCCTTACAGTACTTTACCATTTAGAAGTCATCTGTGACAAAAGCTAGAGTTAACTCCCAGACTCTGCCACTATCAATAAATCTGTTGTTTTCATGGATTAATAAAAGGAAAATAAAAAGATTAGCAAAAAAAGAAAGTGGAAAATATGCGTTCACTCATTCATTGAGCAAACATTGCTAGATACTTCCATGTTCCATACAACTTCCTAGGGCCAGAGAGGAAATATGGTACATAGCTCCTATTCTGAAGGAACTTACAATATGTAAGTCGACAGAAGACAAATGTATGAAAATGGGAGAAAGAACCAGTCAAGGAAGAACACAGTGCATTCATGTATTATGGGCACAATATTTGTAGTGGCCCAGTCTTGACAGTTAACATTCATTCTTGTCACAAACAAATCTGAGGGGTTTAACACAATAATGGTTTAATTCTCATTCATACAAAGTCTGGTCATGTGGTTCTTCTGCAAAGATGATGGAAGCCTGTGTAGCTACATCCTAAACAAATGGTGTCAAGACTGCCATTACACCATCCATTTGGCAGCAAGTGTGAAGAGTGAACATGAATCACACCCACTTTTAAATGCCTCGATCCAGAAATAGCATACTACTGCCACCTGCTTTTCATTTGCAAAAACTTGTTATATGATTCCAAATAGATTCCAGGAGTCTGGGGAACACAGTTTTAGCAGCGTGCCTAAGAAGAGGGTATAGTTTTGGTGAGTATCTAGTCAGTTTCTACTAACCTACACTTCTGGTCATCATATGTCTCTTTCACTTCTTCCCCACATAGAAAACAGTCTCCCTTTCAGGGAGATACTTCAAGGTCCCTCTCATTGCTCCATTCATATGCACATGTTCTAAGCACTTTCTGCAGTTTTGAGTGAAATAAATCTTCCCTTTGATATCCTCATAAATTCTCCCCACTCTTCGAAACCCTTTATATCTCTTAAACATAAGGAGATTCTTTTAGTTTTCTTTTCTATTCGGATGAATCTATTCCTAATTTATGAACCCCTCGCCTCTCTAATCCAGTCTTTCTTTCTCCTGCTTTGAAAAGTGATTCTTTAAATACCTAAGAGTCTAGGATCTTATGAAAATTTGCAGTTGAGAAATGACCTTTCTTGTTGGTAAGGTAAATTATTACAGCTTCATGTACTTCTATTTACTGCTTAAGGGTTTTGCACGATCTTTCTAATTACAAACTGGAACTAAGTATATTTGAAGACTGTTGTGTTGGGGATTGATGTGGGAGCTTTATTGGCAGAGAATATTCCCAGGTGAAAAGAGAAGACAAATATCTCTAATCCCATGTTCCTTGGGCTTCACTTAATAGTACCAAGAAATTTCTCAATGACCTGCAAACCTTCCTTTTCTTAACAACTCTGTCATTTTTCCCTTTATTGCTCTTCTTATTTTTCTATATTAATTCCCTTTCTATTCTTTTTCCTTTTTTTATCTTGATCTTATATTTGAGCCAGGGATACCCATATCTTGTCCAAATTTCCTAGGAGAGAATCTAGATGTTCTGGAACAGGAAGCTAATATAATCTGGCATGGGGGACTCTTTAGGAAAAAGCATATAACATTATCATAACCAGTCAGAGCCTCGGAAGCAGCCTGCTCAAGTTAAGGGCCCTGAAGATTTAGCTTCATTAGTTTAATGGTAAATCTGCTTATCACAGTCCATCTCAGATCCGTTTTTCTTTCACATTCATTTCTTATTATATATTCACTAGAGGCTATATTAACAGAGTTTCTGCTACATTTATTCAGCATCGCATTTTTACTTATTACGAAACAGCTCCTTCTACAAAGAAACAGCAGTGGACTTCTCAGAAACTCTCAGAGATTTAGTTCTTAATGTAAATCTGCCTATGAATAAAATTGGAGCTAGACGGGATTCTGAACTAGACAGGCAATGCAAATTTTCCTTTGAAGGAGAGGGAGTTGAAGTTAGAGAAGCATAGATGGAGAGAGTTGACATACAGTTTTGTATTACTTATTGTGAAAAAGAATATTTAAATGCAAAGGGAATTTTGGAAGTAGTTGACAATAGTCAACTTTTTCTTTTGATCTTCAATTTCCTATTCCTATTGCTAAAGAAACACCGTGAACTGATAGAAAGTCTTCGGGCTTTAGAATTAAATAGACCTCAAAGCAAACCCTGGGTCTGACACTTACGAGCTATGAGATTATAACATCTCTGATGCACTGCTGCATCGAGTATGAATGTAGAGGAGAATATCCAGTTTGTTGTTAGGATTTCTTATAATATTTGTGGGTATGTGTGCTTACTAAGTGATACTAAATGAATCAAAGCCATCATGTAATTACTATCATTAAGCAATCAATATATGTGTATGTATATATACATATATATGATGTTAGGTATATAACATATACATATAATTGATGATACAGTAGGCATTTAAGAAACATTAGATAAAGGTTTATACATATTCATATTTAAGGCAGAACAATAAGTCTGTTATTTAAATGATTTTTCTCTGTAATTGATTCTCTGAAGATTTTTTCATAAGAATTTTGCTTTATCATTGTAGTAATAACTTCATAAATTAACAAATGTGTCTTTCACTTCTTGAATTTCACAGCTTGAATCAGACTGCCACACCCCATCACTTGCCCCTCTCTCAAAGTTGCATGCCAGCAAATTTAAACTTATGTCCTTATTACACATTTGTTTTAGGAGAAATAGTCATCCAAGTGCCAACTGCATTTCCATTGTCATAAGCATTATTCTATTTAAAGTTATGAACCATCTTGAGTTCTGAGTCATAAGCAGAAACTGAGTTAGGCTGAGATTGAAAGATAATTTAGTGGAATCCTATGTAGAGCTCACAGAATTGACAGCACCAGTACTGGAAAAGAAACAAAAATCTAGGTAACTCCTGAGGAATTAGCTGGAAAACCTGCATCAGAAATCCTGTATCGCTAGTAGTCTAGTCCAGTATTTTGCACACTTCAGGTAAGGGCTTATAACGAGATAGGAAGTCAATTTGTGAGTCCTGACCAGAATTTTAAAATGGAATGAAATGAAATGGAATAGAACGGAATGGAATAGAATAGAATAGAAAAGAACAGAATAGGATAGAATAGAATAGAAACAGGAACAGTACATTACATGAAAAATTGTAATGAACAGTCCACATCCTTGATGATTCACTAAAGATTCAATATACCAAGAGAGGGTCCAATTAGACAAACCTAAGTCATGATCTTGCTCTATAACATTTTCCAAAATTCATTTCATTCTACTGCAATAAACAATGAGCCCTGAATAAAGTCCAATACTACATTAAGAGGGCCCCAAAACATTGGGCTTCTGAACCAACATAACTTACCTATGCTTGGCACGAAACATACACACTGTTGGTCTGTATCCCTCATGATTAATTCTGCTATTGGAAGTTTAAAAATTTCAGCATGTATATCTGGCTGGGAAAATAACAAAAGTTCTCACTCTCAATCTCTCTTTTATTCCTTTTGCCCTATGCACAAATACTTGGAAAGTCCAAATACTTAGAAAGCTCAGCTTGTTTTGATATAGGCATTAACTAGGACTAAATGGTTTTCTTCTTCGGTCATTTAATCCTTGTGTTAGCACAGACTGCTTGGCTAAAAGCTAAGCTGATGTGGGCCAGGGTGAGGTCAACATGAAGCTCTGTTGTCTATGCTTACTGAGGCTTGTCCCACCTGAGCCACTTAAAAACCTACAAAGATCTAAAAAAAAAGAGTGGATATATGTACATATATGTATAACTGATTCACTTTGCAGTACAGCAGAAACTAACAAACATTGTAAATCAACTATACTCCAAAAAAATTAAAAAAAAAAAACCCACCAAGGTGAAAAATCACATGACTTATGAAAGCCTTGAAACCTGACACCCCCTGCCCAGGTTGTGTCAGAAGCATGGATCTTTTCTTCCCCAAAATATCAGTTCAAGATTTCCAGCCAACGTAGCCAAGATGTTGGGGTATTACGTTGCTGATGAATAGCACACTTATTCCTTTCACCCAAGTTAGAAACTAATCTAGTGACAGGCAAAGGAAACTAACAGAGAAAAAAAAATCAAAGTAATTGTTTTATTACTGATAAGGCTGAAGGAAAGATTCAACTCCTAACAACAGAAAAATATACAAAGTATAAATTAACTTTAACAAATAGTGCATAAAAATTGAATGGATAAAATTACCAAATATTTTTAAGGTTCTAAGAGTTTAATAACTTGAATTATATATCACATTCTAGAAAAGACACCATATTGTGATATGTGATATCAGCTATCCCTCAATTAATCTATACTTTTAAGACAGTTCCAGTAAAAATCCCATTGGTTTCTTTTTTCCATGAAACTTAATGAATAGCATTTTAAAGTTATTTGAAAAAGCAAGAGACTAATAATAATGAAGACAACTTTAGGGAAAAAAGAACAATGACAGAGAATCGTGCTTTCAATTATTACAACATATCACAAAAATTCATTGTGGTTAAGAAAGTAACGTTTTGGCAAAAGGACAGAAAATCAGACAACAAAGAATACAGAGTACAGAAAGATACACAGAAATAAACAGGATCTGTACGTGTGACAGAGATAGAATAATCAGTGGAACATGGGTTACTTATTTATCTGTATGAAATTAATTACCCAAATGAATAAAATTAAATTAGAATCATTACACCTTACCCATAAAGCAGTTACAGGCAGATTAAAACATGAATTTTTTAAAAAAAATCTAAAGAAGTACAGCACTGGACATGTATTTGAGACTTTAAGTTAGGGAAGGATTTCTTAATCAAGGCAAAATACGTACAATTTATCAAAGAAGTCGATTTAAAATTTGACTACCTTGATATTATACATGTCATAACAATAACCACAATAATCAAAAGGATAAAAGCTGGATCACTTCTCTTGGATCACTTTTCCCAAGCTGTGGCCCACATTTCCCTCTCTGAGCTACAAACAAATTTTGGAGAGATGCCAATGGTAGACAGGAGCCACAGAAGGAATCCTTAGTGCAACTTAACTGCTTGAGAAGCACAATGGAATTGAATGCTATCCAAAGCACTCCCTTCTGTCTCCAGAAGGATTATTCAATTACTACTGGAAGATTCCTACATTTCTCCTGGCAAATCTACACACCTTGGATAATTTCTTATCACTAATAACTACTGTATACTGATAATTTCTCATCAGTCTTAACTACTGCCCTTCTTTCTCAATTCCATGGATCCAAAGTGAGTTTTATGAAAAATTTTCTTCTTCTAAAAATGACACATTAAGTTGGATATTTAAGTACAGTGAAAAGGTAGGGTTTCAAAAAACCAATAACCCCTATGTTTAATGCTCGTAGCAATGTTTTTGTCTTTTCTCTCAGAATGGTCACCTGTGTTAACCATTTCCCAGATGCTTCACCACTTGGCTGTATCCTAGTTCAACTCCCATGCGTTTGGAAGATTCATTGGAGTCACCTAAAATTTCCCCCATGGCAGCCATTGACAAATTGGTCAGGAAGCATACACTGATGCTCTGATCATTGGGATAAAAAAATGAAATCAATTTTGTGCTAAATTCGAACTTTCAAGAAATACTCTTCTAATCACATTATAGTAGAAAGAAGAAACCAGACAGCTCTTCATTTAGGTTCTAAAAGATTTAGTTCATTTTAATATGAATAAAAGGAACTCCCTTCATAGACATACATTACAATATAATCAATCCTTTACGTCATTCAATCCAGGAGAGAGTGGTAGGAAATTGGACCCTAAGGCAGTTTTCTTTTACCGTTGACGGCTGGATGATAGAGCAAACTACCTTGCAACTCTCAAAAATGATATATTAATTAACAGGTTATACACAACAACACAAAGACATGATGCTTTTCAAAGGAATGAAACAGGACATAAGAAAGCTGGAATATCCTCCCTCCCATGCACCCTCACACCTGCATTGAGCAATCTCCATTTGGGTGGTATGTGCAGTTTTAATAAGTAATGAAAGGAATAATGAAGCTTTCAATCCAGAGCATAAGAATAGCACCCATAGGGATTCAGAAGGGCCAAAGATAGCCCTGAGGCTGTGCATTATTCAATGGATCTGACTCTGTGATTACACACATGCAGTCACACTGCCTGTTACAGTTATAAAGGCTGACAGTCCTTAAGGTTAACCCACTGCATCCCCCAAACTTATTCTCCTTTCCTCCTTGAGCACCACCCCCCAGGTAAATATGTTTAAAAGTTTAGAGTTTCCAGTTGCCGCAATTGATTTGGCTTGCCTTTTTTCAAATTATTTTAACTTTGGCACATTTAATGTAGCACAGCCGTGTGGTGAGAGAGACAGCTGGCCAAAGAGAGGGCTCCATGGTGAACACCGTGCTTCTTCCCAATGTCAGGTCCACAACCTTGAACTCAAGGCAGCCCCTCCATTCCCAGAGCAGAAGGAGAAGCAGCCAGGAATGGTGAACCTTTCTGCATGTCATTCTGCTAATGTCCTGCAGCTCAGCCTGCAGGGATCGCCTCCAGGTGTAAGAGGATAATTCAGTGTTCACAGCCCGTTGATTTCCTGGCCACAGCTGCAGAAATGTCAACAAGGTGCCGACCGTAGCAGGGGTTGCTGTGTGATCCATTCTCTTTTCTGCTGAAACTCAGTTTGTCAGGGCTGCCAGATAGTCCAGGACGATGTTTTGTCACTATGGCCTGGGCTGGATTTGGGTCATCGACTTGGCTCCCACATTAGTTACCTAATGTTCTAGAGTGTAACCACTGTGCATATTTATATCAGGGTCTGTATCTTGGACAAATTACGACGTTTGGAGATTTCAGGCCTCTGCTTTCAGAGTGTTCAATGATATATATTACAAGATACATGACAGGCTCTGAGCAGGACGGCAGGAGAACTGGTTTTCCAGGAACTACCTCAGTGGTGTCTGTCAGGTCCCATCACACGCTGGGAAGCAGATCGTCCATTGCGGATGAAATGCTTTATGACACTGTGACTGCAAATCACATCACACCATCTCGAAGGCATACGCGCAGTTCCCCAGGGGGCCCTGCAGAGCAGCGCTACAGCCCTTACTGACTCGGGAGGGGACTGCACTGCCTGCATCAGTGTCATCCCGGCTCCCCCCCAGGGGTCCAGGGGCAGGACCCGGGCCAGTCAGAGCGGGTAGGTAGGCGCCTCCCAGGGACTCCAACGAGTGCATGGGGCGGGGCTCCTGCTGGCTGCCTGTTTCCATATCCAGCCCAGTCTCCCCGTTGTACTAATGTTGAGGGGCTCCTATTTGCCTCAGAAGTGTCCCCTGTTAGACCCCAGCAGCCATGCTTCAGGGCTCCTCCTCTTTGCGCTGTCACACCCCCTCCCAAGTTACACATGGCCCCGGGGGTCCGCGCTGCTCCCATTCGCCTCGTTCACACCTTCAGTGGTTGCGCAGCTTCTACCTCCCGGGACAGGTCCACCATGGCCCTGAGGGGTCGCCCTCATCCTCTGGGACCTGGTCGCACCGGGTCTGGACCCATCACTGCGATGAGTCTGGTTGTGCTCATCCTCGGCCCCGTCTCCCCTCTGGCCAAGCACAGTGACTGGGGGAGGCTCTTCCGCTTTGCTCTGCTCGCACTCCCTGTCCACTCACACAGGCGCACTGAGGACGAGCGGCTGCCCCTCCTGGCAACTCTCCTTTCCCTTTGCGTCAGATTCTCCCCTAACCTGTTCACAGCCCGACCAGTTACGGAGTGCGGCGACTCTCCTCCTTGCGCTTTCACACGCCCCGTCTGTGCGCTCCAAGGTGACGCCGCCGCGAGGACGGCCCTTTGCTGCTCAGCACCCGCCGTGCACTTCCCCCGCTGCACCGACCATGCCTTCCTCTACCCGGTTCACATCACCCGCCCAGGGACCACGCTGCAGGCTGCTGCGCACCCACGGGTTCCGCCCCGCTCGCATCCTGTGCAGCGTAACCACCGTGCTGGTGCTGCGGGGTTCCTCCTCGTGGCCCCGTTCACATAACCCCGCCACGTTACATGGTTTGCCCTGTTCACGGAGCCTGTCACCTTCCGCCTCGGCACGAAGGGTGTGAGGATTCTCCTGTTTCGTCTGTTCACGTCCCCATGGAGGGAGGGAGGAACTCCCCAACTCCCCCTCTTTGCCCTTCTCACCTCCCACGTCAGTCCCATCTGTGCACGGACAGACCAGGGATCACCCTCTTTCCCCATTCGCTTTTCTCGTCCAGTTGTCCCAGTGCACCGACTGTGTGGGGCTCTTTCTATTTGCCTTGTTCACATCCGTGCCCACGGACATCATGGTACTCACGGGTGGTACCTCATCCTCTTTGTCCTGGTCACATCCTCTGGCCACTGAAGCTATTATAGTTATGGTGCTGGGCTACTCTTCTTTGCACAGAATACCCTGGTCAGTTATGCCAGTGACAGCAGCATATGGTTGAGGCAGGGCTCCATCTCTTTACCCCACCTGAATACTCTGCTCAGTGACATCACCACACTGATGCTGCAGGAGTGCATCACATCACCTGATCATATCCCCGGTCCAACTATCCTTCTACACTGATGGTGGGGGTTTGCTCTGCTGCCCCTTTAATATTCTTGGCCAAGTCACACCACTGGTTACTGCTCAGGGCTCTTCCTCTATGCCTTGATCACATCTCTGTGCCCTGGGCCCGTTCCCCCTCTGCTCTAGTGAGACATGGTGCTGGGTCCTTCTCTTTGCCGAGTTCACAGCGCCTGTACACTTGCAACACTCTCTGGTGCTACAGGCCCTATTCACTTTGCCCCAATCACATACCCTGTCCATTTACAACACTGCACTAATGCAGTGATCCAGAGCTCTTCCTCGTGACCCCGTTAGCATGCCCTGCACTGTATTTTGTATTGATGAGAAAGGGAGGTTAATTCTCCTTGTGCCCTTCACATCCCTTGTCATTTATACCACCACACTGATGATGCTGGGTTTTCTTTACCATGATCCTGTTCCCTGTTCAGAGTCACCACCACATTGATGGTATGAGCATGTGTCTCACTTCCTGTACACCTCTTCCATCCGGGAACTGACGGTGTAGGTGTCCCCCTTGCCGTACCCACAATGTTTGGGGCTTCCCATCTCTGCCCCTTTCAGAAAGCTCCTCAAGCTGCACCACTGCACTGATTGACTGGGGATCCTCCTCTATTCCCGATCACCCCACTGCTCTGATAGAGTAGGGTTCTTCCTCTTTGCCTGTCCACATCCCTTGGCCAGTTACTCCACCGCACTGATGGTGCATGGATCCTACTGACTGTCCTGGTCACTTCTCCTCCTGCCCAGCTGCACTAGTTCTCTAAAGGTTCAGGGAAGCACCTCTTTGCAGTTTCACATCACCTGTCCGGTTACATCACTGCATCTGGTTTACCCCACTCACTTACATGTCTTGTCTGGAGACCCACTGCATTTATGGGACAGTACTTCTACTACTTGCCACATTCATATCCTCTGTCCAGCTGCTCTAATGAATTGATGATGGAAGCCCCTTTTCCTTTCCCCTTTTTGCATCCCCTGGCCAAGTACATCACTACAGTGATGTGGGGGGCGGGGGCTCGTCTTCACTGCCTTGCTCATATCGACTGTTCAATTTCTCTTTGCCTTGTTCACAATCTGCCATTAACGCACTGATGGTGCACGGGTCCTCCTTGTTAGCCTGGTCAAGTAGCCTTCCTAGTTACTCCCCTGGCCTGAAAGGATGGGCCTTCTCTTTCCCCGCCCACATCGTTTGTCCATTTCTGGCATTCTACTCCTGGGACAGGGCTCCTCCGACTCCTGGGACAGGGCTCCTCCTCTTTGCCTTGTTCACATCCCCTCTCCCTTACAACACTGTGCACATTGGACAGAGCTCCGTTCTTTGCTCTGTTCACATACTCTAATTACACCAGTGCACTGATTGTGCAAGATCCATTTTTTCCCAATCACATCTTCTACCAAGATACCCCAGGGCACTGATAGCACATGACTCCTCCTTTTTGTAATGTTCATATGTATTCCCTTCTTTCTTACTCCACTGCACCCATAGTGCAGGTATCCTCATTCATATTCACTGCCAGGATAAACCAATGAATTGATGGACGGCCAGTCGTCCTCCTGGCCCTGTGCACATAACTCCACCACACTGACAGTGAAGGGTTCTTCTTTGCCCCCTTCACATTGCCCACCCAGTTCCTCCACTCCAGTGATACACTGGGCTTCCTCTCTGCCCTATAAAGAAATGACCAGGTGCACTCTGCATGTCATTAATAACCTCAATAATGGTAAAAAAAAAAAAAAAAAGGGAGAGTGCCTTGATGGACAGAACGACTGCACTGAGATGGAGATCATCTAGAGTTAGGTATAATCTACACCCTAATTTGTCTGCCTTTAGCTATGGCCAGACAGGGCTATTAACAGGACAGATGGTAGGAACCACGACGTCAGCTTTAAAAAGATCTGAAGTAATGGGCCTCTGTCCAGCCGGACCTTGTTGTAACTTATCCTGAGACGTACTGACAATCTTAATGGGAGGTGGAAAGTCCACAGGTTCCCACCAAGCAAGTCCCACAGCAAGTGCTACCGATTTTGACTTGTTCCACTTTAAGAGATTTCCCAAAATGGTGTGCCCATGCCTATGACTAGATGGACCGGAGACAGGGGCAACTAGCACTGGGAATTTAGTTAATTTGATAGATCTGATCATAACATTGAGCAGGACCTATATGCCCTGAATGGGGCGACATAATACGGCCTGGATTTTAACTGAGTTACCACAGTTTTTGAAAAGGGAGGAGTTACCCAGAATAACTGTGACCTGTGCCCCAGTATCTAAAAGGGCCAGAAAAGGTTGGTTACTTTGTGGGATCCAATGGACCATAAGAGTAGTTTATGTGTGATTATCCCCAGGCAGTGGGACAAGCTCCAGGGAGCTGCCGTCATCCTAGGGAAGGTGATTAGGTGACTGCTACTGTCAAAGGGCAGGGCAGGGCATGGGGCATTAGGGCCCCTAGAACTAGGAACTGACACTGCCTCCCTCTGGCTGCGTGGGACTTCCCCTAACCAACAAAGGGAACTCCCTCCTGTATGAGTTCCAAAGATATCTAGCAGGTTTTTTAATTGTTGGATTTCATAGATGGATTAGCCCCATTTTTTTTCATGAGGGATACCCCTGTCTCCAAGTTGCCAACAGATAGGTTTGTCAGGATGATAGCTGAGAGCCTCGAGGTGTCTCCGCAGAAGCTGACTGTGGATTAGGAAAAGGTCCTAAATTAAGAGATGCCTCCTTTCTTAGAAAAGGGAACCCACCTACACTGTTGGTGGGCATGTACATTGGTGTAGCCACTGTGGAAAACAGTAGGGAGGTTCCTCGAGAAACTAAAAATAGAGTTGCCATATGATCCAGCCATCCTACTCCTGGGCATATAACCAGACAAAACTACAATTCGAAAAGACACATGCAGCCCTATGTTCACAGCAGTACTATTCACAATAGCCAAGACATGGAAGCAACATAAATGTCCATCAACAGATGAATGGATAAAGCAGATGTGGTACATATACACAATGGAATATTACTCAGCCATAAAAAAGAATGAAAGAATGCCATTTGCAGCAACATGGATGGACCTAGAGATTGTCACACTAAGTGAAGTACGTCAGAAAGAGAGACAAATACCATATGATAACACTTATATGTGGAATCTGAAATATAACACAAATGAACCTGTCTATGAAAGAAAACCAGACAAAGAGAGAACAGACTTGTGGTTGCCAAGGAGGGAAGAGGTGTGGGCGAGGGATGAAGTGGGAGTTTGGGATTAGCAGATGCAAACTATTATATATAGAATGGATAAACAACAAGGTCCTACTGTGTAGCACAGGGAACTATATTCAATATCCTGTGATAAACCACAATGGAAAAGAATATGAAAAAAAGAATGTCTATATGTGTATAACTGAGTCACTTTGCTGTACAACAGAAATTGACACAACATTGTAAATCAACTATACTTCAACTAAAAAACCATAATGGAAAAGAATACGAAAAAGAATGTATACGTATGTTTAACTGAATCACTTTGCTGCACAGCAGAGAGTAATACAATACTGGAAATCAACTATACTTCAATAAAATAAATTTTAAAAAAAGAAGAGAAATGCCTCCTCCTTTTCAGAGTTTGAGTTTTTGAAATGGCTGCCCAGCTATGAGGTCTTGGTGAACTACCATTACCCACTGATCCCCAAGGAGAGATTTATCTGGGGGTCCCTGAGGGAGACAGTCAGGAAGTAGAGGTCGCCGCCCAGAGGGAGAAAAGACCTAGAGGGTCAAGCCAGCGCTGGCTCTGATAAACTAAAACCTGTTAATTGTTGTGTGAGTTGTTCTCAAGTCAACTGGGATAGCTATTCCCTCTAGGGTCTCCTGGACTGTGTGGGCTGAGCCATAAGAGAAACAAAGGCAGGTTTATAATTTGGTGGGAGGGGAGGGGCCTTGGAAAAGTTCCATGGACTGTGGGTCAAGGAGGGCAGACTCTGGGTT
Organism: Phocoena sinus; assembly: GCF_008692025.1. NCBI lineage: Eukaryota > Metazoa > Chordata > Mammalia > Artiodactyla > Phocoenidae > Phocoena > Phocoena sinus. The sequence continues at coordinate 32,798,879 of NC_045784.1, read as the reverse complement.
TGAAATGGCTTTATGATCTGCAGGGTCAGGGTTTTCTACAAAATAATAAACTGGCCCAACTGCCAATTTTGTGTAATAATGCTTTGGCCTCCTGTACTATTTGCCATTTATCACTGGCCTTAGCAGTGATGGTGGCTATGCTAGGGTAAGCCCATTCCCAGGCCATAAAAACCCACTGTAATAATAGAAGGGGCTTGCTCCACATAGCGATTTTCTAGGGGCTCTTCTGATCTGGCTGATCAGTGGCACTTTCATCTGTTTGACAGGTGTGCTGAGTACAGGTGCGAGTCTAGCCAGAGTGGACAGAGGATCCCTGAGTACAGTATGTATTTAGGGGTCTCAGGCTATTCCCACTGACTGCCTCATTTCTTAGACCATGAGCCCGAGTGTGCAGCGTATAGTAAAGACCCTTACAAACCATGATGTGCCCTTTTCCTGAACGCTCTGTACGAAGTCCCTTAAGATGGTTTGTATTTCTAGTCTTATGAAACTTCAACTCTCCATCACAATTTCTTGCTCACTCCCAACAGTTTTTACCAGTTGGGTGTTTACCAGAAATACCTGCAGCAGTGGTTTGGTGTCGGCCTCCCGTTCTAAGGCATCCCAGCTGACCTCCACAGTGTTGGGGTCCGCCTGCAAGAGGGCAATTGTGGCACTGCCTGATCTGTTCCTATGCTTTGTTTCTAAAACCAGTTCTCAGAGTGCTGATACGCTACGGCACTGACAGCACTCCAGAGTGTTCTCGTGGTATTTCACAAGTAGTAATCAAATCGAGCACATCAGCAGGAGTTTCTGGAGGTGCCAGGACAAGATGTTCCATACGCTTCTGGTTTTTTTCATTCACTATTGTGCCAAAGGCCTCTAAGGATACAAACTCTTAGAATCCACAGGGTCTGGGGACAAAGTACAATAACAGCAAAGCAGACAATAGCAGAGGAGTTTGGGAGCGACACGGCAATGTTTGCAGGGAGCCATGGTCTCAGGGGAAAGAACGGACCACATCACTGGTCACCAGGTCCTTTCAGTGTAAGGATATCTAGTTAGGCAGTTCCCTGCTACCCACAGAGATAGGCCCGTGGGCCTCACATGTATGAGGAAGGGAGTTGGTTTTAGCTGAGTAGCCTCTACGGCCTTCTGCACTAGTGAAGGTTTGGTGGATCAGATTCACTTGTTCCAGGAGAGCGGTAACCACTTCTTATTCCTTTGGGAGGACTTCCACATAGTACGATAGCTAATTGCCCTAGACTCTCCTAGGGACCGTGCCCAGATTAGCTGCATCATAAAGACTTAAGGGAACCCTCTTACACTGTTGGTGGGAATGTAAGTTGGTGCAGCCACTATAGAAAACAGAATAGAGCTTCCTCAAAACACTAAAAATAGAGTAGCCATATGATCCAGCAATCCCACTCCTGTACACATATTTGTACAAAACTATAATTCAAAAAGATACATGCACCCCCTATGTTCATAGCAGCACTATTCACAATTGCCAAAACATGGAAATAACCTACGTGTCCACTGACAGAGGAATGGATAAAGAAGATGTGGTACATATATATATAATGGAATACTACTCAGTCATAAAAAAGAATGAAATAATGCCATTTGCAGCAACATGGACACAACTAGAGCTTACCATACTAAGTGATGTAAGTCAGAAAGAGGAAGACAAATACCACATGATATCAATTACATGTGAATCTAAAATATAACACAAATGAACTTATCTATGAAACAGAAACTGACTCACAGACATAGAGAACAGACTTGTGGTTGCCAAGGGGAAGGGGGATGGATGGATTGGGAGTTTGGGGTTAGCAGATGCAAACTATTATATATAGAATGGATAAACAATAAGGTCCTACTGTACAGCACAGGGAACTATATTCAATATCCTGGGATAAACCATAATGGAAAAGAATATATAAAAAAAGAATGTTTATATGTATATAACTGAATCACTTTGCTGTACAGCGGAAATTAACACAACATTGTAAATCAACTATACTTCAATAAAAAAATAAATAAATAAAAACTCCTTTAAAAGACTTAAGGAACCAACTGGAGACCACTCTGCCCAGACCACAGCACTCTGAGCTAGACAGCTGCTCGGGGAGGACTCAGCTTTTTGGGCTCTGCTACAACATAGACTGGAGAACCACAGCAAAACCAGACAAACATAACACAACGCAATGGCCACTGAAGCACAAGCTGGCCCCAGCCACCAGTGCCTTCCCACATAGTATTTGCTGTCTAATGAATTCAGTTAGTAAACCCAGAGGCCAGGTCACCCCTGTCACCACTACCCTGCTCTCTGCACCAACCGTTTTAAAATACACTCAAGATTTGTTTTAATCGCATTTGGTAAACTATGGACATGAAGACAGCTGCCTTTCAAAGAACAGTTGATTACAAAGGGTTGCCCAGTGGACAGGAGGCCCAACATGCCACACAGGGCCACATGAGGTCATGTGCAGGGAGCAGCAGAGAGAGAGAAAGAGGAACTGGGGCTTTTATCACTACAGTAGTCAGAAGTAGCTCTACTGGGCTACTGGGCCAGAAGCAAAACAGGCTGAAGCTTGTTGTTGAAGGTTTGTAATAAGATTCCTTCATGCTCATGAAAACGCTGGGATGGTGGAGATGTAAACAACCTTGGGCCACTGGCACAGCCCAATGATTCCAAGATGTCAAATCATCAATTAGAGAATACCAAAAAGAGTTAGTAAGTAAGTTATCACAGCCTGCTACACATGAACCTCCTGCTGAGTAAGCCCCTGGGCTGCATGCTCCTACCAGCCACACATTTCCTATCAGGAACCCCCCGCCAGCTTCTCTGTACTCTCCACCCTTATATCTCTTGCTGACTGCTCCCTGAGGCTGGCTGAATCCTTCGCTTACACAGTCTTACGTGATCCTCCCCTAGAATGGCTATTTCACCCATGCACCTCCCATCCACTCCTCCCATAGACTAGATGCTCCACCTTTCCATGCATCTCCCTTCTGTGTCTTTCCCCTGGGTTGGTGTTCCATCCACTGCTTAGGTCCTACCAAGTCTTCCCCATTACAGTACTCCTTCCTCTCAGGCCTTAGCCAAGGGTATCTATCTACACCCTTCACTCAAGAACGTCTTGGAGGATCATCTCCTAGGTTGGCTACATCGCCCGCTACTACACTTATTGTTGCACACTTCACCAGGCTGCTTTCCCTCTACTCACTCATAGCCTAGAAGTCCTCCACTCATGCATAGCTTTCTAGGTCCTACCACAGGATGGATATTTCCGTCACTCATGAAACTCCTGCCAAATCTTCCTCTAGGCTGGTTTCTCCCTCTTCCCATTTACCTTCTAATCCATCAGCTTACAGAATGGCTGCACCTTCCACACATGCACCGTTCTCCAATAGCTCCCCTAGAGTGGCTGCAGCCTCCACTCAGGAACTTCCTGGTGAGTCCTCACCTATGCTGCCTGCTTCAAGCACCCACGCGCCTCCTGCTAGATTCTCAACTAGGCTTACTACATCTCCTCTGCCAAGACCTTTATTCACATAAAAAGTTATTGATTTTTAAATGTTAACAGATAACTAATTTTCTTTAAAAACATTTGTGTAGGACTAGCAAACCCATCTGTGGTCCAAATTAGATATGCAAGCTGCCACTCTGAAACTAGTCAGAATGGCCATCATCAAAAATTCTACAAGCGATAGATGCTAGAGAAGATGTGGAGAAAAGGGAAACTTCCTACACTGTTGGTGGGAATGTAAATTGGTACAAGCATTATGGAGAACAGAAAACTGAATACAGAACTACCATATGATCCAGCAATCCCACTCCTGGGCATATTTCCAGAAAAATCCATAATTCAAAAAGAAACATGCACCTCAGTGTTCATTGCAGTGTTATTTACAATAGCCAAGACATGGAAGCAGCCTAAATGTCCATCGACAGAGGAGTGGAAAAAGATGTGGTACACATATACAATGGAATATTACTCAGCCATAAAAAAGAATGAAATAATGCCATTTGTAGCAACATGGATGGACCTAGAGATTGTCATACTGAGTGAAGTCAGAGAAAGACAAATATATGATATTGCTTCTATGTGGAATCTAAAACCAAATGGTACAAATGAACTTACTTACAAAACAGAAATAGAGTCATAGATGTATAAAACAATCCTATGGTTAGCAGCAGAGAAAGGCGGCAGAGAAACTGGGAGATGGTATTGACATATATACACTACTATATATAAAGTAGATAACTAAGAACCTACTGTATAGCACAGGGAACTCTATTCAATACTCTGTAATGACCTATATGGGAACAGAATCTAAAAAAGAGTGGATATGTGTATATGTATAACTGACTTGCCTTGCTCTACATCTGAAACTAATACAACACTGTAAATCAACTATACCCCTCAAAAAAATTAATTAAAAAGGATAACTGTAAAATAGACAGCTAGTGGGAAGCAGCCGCATAGCACAGGGAGATCACCTCCGTGCTTTGTGACCACCTAGAGGGATGGGATAGGGAGGGTGGGAGGGAGGGAGACACAAGAGGGGGGAGATATGGGAACATATGTATATGTATAACTGATTCACTTTGTTATAAAGCAGAAACTAACACACCATTGGAAAGCAATTATACTCCAATTTAAAAAAAAGATAACGAATAAGGAACTACTGAATAGCACAGGGAACTCGACTCAATACTCTGTAGTGACCTATATAGGAAAAGAATCTAAAAAAAAGTGGATATATGTATATGTATAACTGATTCACTCTGCAGTACCCCTGAAACTAACACAACATTGTAAATCAACTATATTCCAATAAAAAAAAAAATAAAGAGTCATAGCCACATGACTGCAGGACCTGTCAGACTCGGGGACCAGGGGAGCCTGGGCCTTCAAAACACCTCTCTTCTCAGAGGTTGTCTTCAGTGGGAGGCCAGCCTAGGTCCCAGGCCTCGCGTTCATGCCAACAGCAAACCGACGTTACTCTCCAAGATCTTTCCAGGCTCGACTCGTGGGCTCACGTCGTCCCACACGTGATGTTTTCCCGTGTGTTGACCTGTGTCTGGTGTCTGACCCTGGCCTGCCCTGACACTGCTTTTGATCACAGACCTCGTTTGGCAGCCACACCCTCCCCAGCCTCTGTCCCTACTCACTCCGGTTTTAGTTTTCCCACTCCCAACAGGGCACTGGTTGTTACTGGTGTTCTCTCTGCAGGGCTCGCGTTAGAATAAATCCTTCTTCACCATCCCCCTTCCCACCTCTTCAAAATGTACAAAAAGCCTAAACCTGGTTGCCTCATGCTTTCCCAGGGGCAGTAGTTCTCACCCTCTGCCTGCCTTCCTCCCCTGCGTGGACGATTCCCTGTCCCGTGTAGGAGGGGATTTGGCAGGGGGCGCAGTTAGACTGATGACGTGCTGGCCGGGGGGGCATGTCTCCTGTTAAAGCCACAGGCACAGCTGAAGCACAATTCTTAAAGGGATGGTGGTATAGCTCTGCCTGATTCTCCCATGTCCAGGTGACTCTGCAGAAGGTTTGCCAACATGAGGTCAGTAAAGCTCAACCTCCAAACTCGGACACCAAACAGAGAGTGTAAAAGAGCTCAGGAAGCCTGGCTCCCTGCAGGTGTCCCGGGGACCACTACTGCTGACTACAGCATGGACTGTAAGGGGACCCCCAAGCACACAGACCTGCTAATCTGATGTGGTTTACCCACCTACTATGACTTCTCTGGCCCTTAATGAATTCCTCTGGTGTGACTTCTGGTCAGGAATCCAGGAGACTATGCTTTGTGCTAAAACAAGCCACGGCCATAAGCCAAAAAAACAGCTTTTCCTAATCAGACGCTATTTAACCAACATGGCAGGATTTGAGTATCATGATTGATTCCCTGGCACCACCCACCCTGGAGGCAACTCCCTGTTGGCTGAAGGTCACTGGAAGATGAGGAACCATGCCCTGGACACCAAGAGGCTCCACTTCAGGGACAGGGTGGCACTGTTGGTGCCATGATGTGACCAGCTGAAGGTGACTCTCCACCTGCAGTCGCTGGGGAGAGGCCTGCTGGCCACTCACGTGAGCAGAAGAGCAAGAGGGGGGTTTGGTGGAGGCCAGGAGGCCTTCACGGCTCCTCTAACGAATCACAAATTTGTGCGGTGGACATCTTGGCAATGAGGCTTCTGTAAATATTTGGCTGAATGAGCACCAGGTGTCAAGAAAAGTGTCTTGGATTAAACAAGCACCTACTCCACTGAGCTCTAAGCACACCCGACACTGTTACTCTAGATAATGCTGTGAAGTTGGCAAAGGCTCAGTCAGCTCCAAGCTTTATTAGATGGTACAAGGAAGCAGAGACGGTGAGTCACCGGGCAAAGGGGAGCAGACAGGGCGAGGGCTGTCTGGTTCCCGGATGCAGCCCTGGCTTCCCCCCTGCACGGGAGGCACTCTCACTCTCGTCTCCCCACGAGCTTCGAGCTTTGGCAGGCCGGGGTTTTCACAGCCAGAGGCCCAAGCATCCAGCAGTCACGGGAGAACCAGGCCTGGCGGCACCTTGGGGAAACCTGTCTGAGCATCTGGTACACGGGGAGGGAGACACAGGCAGCCATCTGTTAAGGGCGTGCCCTGTGCCAGGCTCTGTGTTAAGCCGTGGTTTACAGGCACACGGTGACTTCGTCTTTGGGAAAATCCCAAGATGGAGGAACGCTGATTATCCCCGTTTTACAGGTGAGGAAGCTGCTGCCCACAGGAAATAGATGAATGTCCAAGATCATGTAGCCAGAAAGTGGGGAACTGGGATGGTGAACCCAGGTCCACTGATGCCACAGTTCAAGCCAGCTGCAGAGCCTCTGATCAGTCCTTTATGACAGGCCAAGAGGCAGCAGAGGGTGGCCCTTCAGCATATGATGCACAGGAGAAAATGCCGGATGTTGACACTGCTAGGAGGGCAATTAGTATACATCACTTGACATGACAATTTTTTTTAAACTTAGCACATGAGAGTGTTTATAAGAACTGTGTGTGCTTTCGAGTCCATCACTTGGGACAGAATTTATTTATTTATTGAATTTTAGAATTTTATTTTTTTATACAGCAGGTTCTTATTAGTTATCCATTTTATACATATTACTGTATATATGTCAATCCCAGTCTCCCAATTCATCCCACCACCTCCCCACCGGCCACTTTCCCCCCCTTGGTGTCCATATATTTGTTTTCTACATCTGTGCCTCTATTTCTGCCCTGCAAACTGGCTCATCTGTACCATTTTTCTAGGTTCCACATACATGCGTTAATACATGACGATATTTTCTTTTCTTTCTGACTTACTTCACTCCGTATGACAGTCTCTAGATCCATCCATGTCTCTACAAATGACCCAATTTTGTTCCTTTCTATGGTTGAGTAATATTCCATTGTATATATGAACCACATCTTCTTTATCCATTTGTCTGTCAATGGGCATTTAGGTTGCTTCCATGACCTGGCTATTGGAAACAGTGCTGCAATGAACACTGGGGTGCACGTGTCTTTTTGAATTATGGTTTTCTCTGGGTATATGCTCAGTAGTGGGACTGCTGGGTCATATGGTAATTCTATTTTTAGTTTTTTAAGGAACCTCCATACTGTTCTCCATAGTGGCTGTACCAATTCACATTCCCACCAGCAGTGCAGGAGGGTTCCCTTTTCTCCACACCCTCTCCAGCATTTGTTGTTTGTACATTTTCTGATGACGCCCATTCTAACTGGTGTGAGGTGATACCTCATTGTACTTTTGATGTGCATTTTGCTAATAATTAGTGATGTTGAGCAGCTTTTCATGTGCTTCTTGGCCATCTGTATGTCTTCTTTGGAGAAATGTCTATTTAGGTCTTCTGCCCATTTTTGGACTGGGTTGTCTGCTTTTTTAATATTGAGCTGCATGAACTGTTTATATATTTTGGAGATTAATCCTTTATCCGTTGATTCATTTGCAAATATTTTCTCCCATTCTGAGGGTTGTCTTTTGGTCTTGTTTGTAGTTTCCTTTCCTTTGCAAAAGCTTTTAAGTTTCATTCGGTCCCATTTGTTTATTTCTGTTTTTATTTCCATTACTCTAGGAGGTGGATCAAAAAAGATCTTGCCATGATTTATGTCAGAGAGTGTTCTTCCTATGTTTTCCTCTAAGAGTTTAAAGCAAGTCTATGCCAATAAAATGGACAACCTGGAAGAAATGGACAAATTCACAGAAAGGTATAACCTTCTAAGACTGAACGAGGAAGAAACAAAATATGAACAGACGAATCACAAGTAATGAAATTGAAACTGTGATTAAAAATCTTCCAACAAACAAAAGTCCAGGACCAGATGGCTTCACAGGTGAATTCTACCAAACATTTAGAGAAGAGCTAACAACCAACCTTCTCAAACTCTTCCAAAAAGTTGCAGAGGAAGGAACACTCCCAAACTCATTCTATGAGGCCACCATCACCCTGATACCAAAAACAGACAGATACTACTAAAAAAGAAAATTACAGACCAATATCACTGATGAATATAGATGCAAAAATCCTCAACAAAATACTAGAAAACAGAGAAGCTTCAAGGTGAAGGAGGAGTAGGACATGGAGATCACCTTCCTCCCCACAGATACACCAGAAATACATCTACACGTGGAACAACTCCTACAGAACACCCACTGAACGCTGGCAGAAGACCTCAGACCTCCCAAAAGGCAAGAAACTACCACGTACCTGGGTAGGGCAAAAGAAAAAAGAATAAACAGAGACAAAAGAATAGGGACGGGACCTGCACCAGTGGGAGGGAGCCGTGAAGGAGGAAAGTTTTCCACACACTAGGAAGCCCCTTCGCAGGCGGAGACTGCGGGTGGCAGAGAGGGGAATTTTCGGTGCCGGAGCCGCGGAGGAGAGCACAGCAACGGGTGTGGAGGGCAAAGCGGAGAGATTCCTGCACAGAGGATCGATGCCGACCAGCACTCACCAGCCCTTTGAAAGGCTTGTCTGCTCACCTGCTGGGGCGGGCGGGGGGGGCTGGGAGCTGAGTCTCGGGCTTCAGAGGTCACATCCCAGGGAAAGAACTGGGGTTGGCTGCGTGAAAACAGCCTGAAGGGGGCTAGTGAGCCACAGCTAGCCGGGAGGGAGTCCGGGAAAAAGCCTGGAGCTGCCGAAGAGGCAAGAGACTTTTTCTTCCCTCTTTGTTTCCTTGTGCGCGAGGAGAGGGGATTAAGAGCGCTGCTTAAAGGAGCTCCAGAGACGGGCACGAGCCACGGCTACCAGCGCGGACCCCAGAGACGGGCATGAGACGCTAAGGCTGCTGCTGCCACCACCAAGAAGCTTGTGTGCGAGCACAGGTCACTCTCCACACCTCCCCTCCCGGGAGCCTGTGCAGCCCGCCACGGCCAGGGTCCCGGGATCCAGGGACAACTTACCCGGGAGAACGCACGGCGCGCCTCAGGCTGATGCAACGTCACGCCGGCCTCTGCCGCCGCAGGCTCGCCCCGCATCCGTGCCCCTCCCTCCACCCGGCCTGAGTGAGCCAGAGCCCCCGAATCAGCGGCTCCTTTAGCCCCGTCCTGTCTGGGCGAACAACAGATGCCCTCAGGCGACCTACACACAGAGGCGGGGCCAAATCCAAAGTTGAACCCCGGGAGCTGTGCTAACAAAGAAGAGAAAGGGAAATCTCTCCCAGCAGCCTCAGGAGCATCCACAATCAACTTGATGAGCCCTGCATCTGAGGAATACCTGAAGAGACAACGAATCATCCCAAATTGAGGAGGTAGACTTTGGGAGCAACTATATATATATATATAATTTTCCCTTTTGTTCTTTTTGTGAGTATGTGTATGCTTCTGTGTGTGATTTTGTCTGTATAGCTTTCCTTTTACCATTTGTCCTAGGATGCTGTCTTTTTTTTTTTTTTTTTTTTTTTTTAGCGCTTTTTATCACTGGTGGATTTGTTTTTTGGTTTGGTTCCTTTTCTCTGTTTTTTTTTTATAACTTAAAGAGCTTTTTTAGTATTTTTTTTATTTTAATAACTTTTTTATATTTATTTTATTTTATCTTCTTTCATTCTTTCTTTCTTTTTCTCTCTTTTATTCTGAGCTGTGTGGATGACAGGATCTTGGTTCTCCAGCCAGGCATCAGGGCTGTGCCCCTCAAGTGGCAGAGCCAAGTTGAGGACATTAGTCCACAAGAGAGCTCCCAGCTCCATGTAATATAAAATGGCGAAAATCTCCCAGAGATCTCCATCTCAACGCCAAGACCCAGCTCCACTAAATGACAGCAAGCTCCAGTGGTGGACACCCTTCGCCAAACAACTAGCAAGACAGGAACACAACCCCACCCATTAGCAGAGAGGCTGCCTAAAATCAAAATAGGGCCACAGACACCCCAAAACACACCACCAGACGTGGACCTGCCCACCAGAAAGACAAGATCCAGCCCCATCCACCAGAACACAGGCACTAGTCCCCTCTACCAGGAAGCCTACACAACCCACTGAACCAACCTTAGCCACTGGGGGCAGACACCAAAAAACAACGGGAACTATGAACCTGCAGCCTGTGAAAAGGAGACCATAAACACAGTAATCTAAGAAAAATGAGAAGACAGAGAAACACACAGCAAAGGAAGGAGCTAGGTAAAAACCCACCAGACCTAACAAATGAAGAGGAAGTAGGCAGTCTAGCTGAGAAAGAATCCAGAATAATGATAGTAAACATGATCCAAAATCTTGGAAATAGAATGGAGAAAATACAAGAAACATTTAAAAAGGACCTAGAAGAACTAAAGAACAAACAAACGATGAAAAACACAATAAATGAAATCAAAAATTCTCTAGAAGGGATCAATAGCAGAATAACTGAGGCAGAAGAACGGATAAGTGACCTGGAAGATAAAATAGTGGAAATAGCTACTGCAGAACAGAATAAAGAAAAAAGAATGAAAAGAATTGAGGACAGTCTCAGAGACCTCTGGGAGAACATTAAATGCACCAACATTCGAATTATAGGGGTTCCAGAAGAAGAAGAGTAAAAGAAAGGGACTGAGAAAATATTTGAAGAGACTATAGTTGAAAACATCCCTAATATGAGAAAGGAAATAGTTAATCAAGTCCAGGAAGCACAGGGAGTCCCATACAGGATAAATCCAAGGAGAAACATGCCAAGACACATATTAATCAAACTGTCAGCACCAACGACATGGCCCCAGGTCTCTCCTTTCTTCTACCACCTAACCTTGCTTTGAGGAATGTGCCCAACATCCGACATCTGGTAGTTATCCCTCAGTATGGATTGAAGTTTACTGAAGCTTTTCCTGGGACACAGTCTCCTGTACCTCGGAGATGGAATGAAAAGCTTGGCCTGAGGTTTCAGCTGTTTTGAACAGGAAAAATGCTCCTGGAGAAAGAAACCTTTCATCCCAGCCTGTGATAAAGCCCGAGAATTTTAGGTCTCTACCAAGGAACACTCAAATACATGTTCTGTGATGTCCTCCTGAAAATTAATTGCAGCTTCAGGAAAGTGAAACAGTCTTATGCAGATCCTGGAAGATATCAACTCCTAGGGCTAGTGCAGCATCTTATTCACCTTGGCATCTACCACTGCATGGAGCACAGCACCTATCACCTAGTAGAAGTCCGATCTTGTCTTCTTGTCTTCTTCTCCCCCACTTCTTTCACAGTGCCAATATTCATCAGTGGACGAAGGACAAACCACCACTCTGCCTAATTAAGTGTCATTTGGCAATCTTAGTCATCCGAGATTATACCAAAAGCATGAAAATATCTGTGTAAACCACTGAATGAGTGGATAAAGTTATTGGAAAAAAGATAAAGGTGTTAAGACTTGGAAAGAAGGACCAGATCTTCTGAACAAAAAGTCAGCTCCTGGATTAATCAGGATTGTCTGGGTTTTACTGTGGTAATAAACAGCCTCCAAATGTTGGTGGCTTAATCCAAAAAAAGTTTATTTCTTGCTGATGTACAACGTGGGCCTGTGGAGGACTCGGCTCCACCAAGTCATTTAGGAATCTAGGGTACTGGGCCCTCTGTCATCTCAACACATGCTTCCAAGCTCACTTCTACAGAGGAGAGAGCTGGAGGGTCTTCTGACAATAAAATGCTTTGGCCTGGAAGAGACATACAGTACCTCTGCTTACAGCAACAGACCAGTCACATGTCCTATCCAACCGCAAAGGAGCTGAGCCGTGTAGCCTCCATACTCCTGAGAGGAGAGGACCCCTGACTCTTTGTGACCCTAGTAGTGTCCAGCACAGTGCTCAGGGTCAGCAAGTTTGAAATGAAGACCACAGAAGATCCCAAATGTCTGGCTGCTGTGCCTGAAGGACAAGTGTACAACAAATAGCCAGGCTATGTTCTGCACCAACAGACTTCAGTCCTAGTCCCTCTGGTTGCTGCTTCACAAGTGCATGTCTCTGGCTACACAAACTCCTCACCACCTCAGGCAACCTCTTGCACAGATCCTTGTAGGTGAAGATAACAATTTATTTTTTTAAAGCTTATTTTTATTTTTTTAGACATCTTTGTTGGGGTGTGGTTGCTTTACAATGGTGTGTTGGTTTCTGCTGTATGGCAGGGTGAATCAGCTATACATATACATATGTCCCCATGTCCCCTCCCTCTTGCGTCTCCCTCCCACCCTCCCTATCCCACCCCTCTAGGTGGACACAGAGCACCGAGCTGATCTCCCTGTGCTATGCAGGAAGGCAGCATTTTTAATAAACCCATGTGTGTCCTTTTATCCAAAAAAAAAAAAAAACTGTCAAAAATTTAGAAATCATAAAGATCACAAAGAAATCATAAAGAGCAGATCAGAAATCAATGAAAAAGAAATGAAGGAAAATATAGCAAAGATCAACAAAACTAAAAGCTGGTTCTTTGAGAAGATAAACAAAATTGATAGACCATTAGCCAGACTCATCAAGAAAACAAGGGAGAAGACTCAAATCAATAGAATTAGAAATGAAAAAGGAGAAGTAACAGCTGACACTGCAGAAATACAAAGGATCATGAGAGATTGCAACAAGCAACTCTATGCCCATAAAATGGACAACCTGGAAGAAATGGACAAATTCTTAGAAATGCACAACCTTCCAAGACTAAACCAGGAAGAAAGTGAAAATATGAACAGACCAATCACAAGCACTGAAATTGAAACTGTGAATAAAAATCTTCCAACAAACAAAAGCCCAGGACCAGATGGCTTCACAGGCGAATTTTATCAAACATTTAGAGAAGAGCTAACACCTATCTTTCTCAAACTCTTCCAAAATATAGCAGAGGGAGAAACACTGCCAAACTCATTACATATCACCTCCTTCCAGATCCTTCACACATCACCTCCGTACAGAACTCACGCACCACTGGCCACGTCCTACCTATTCTGCCTGCACCCTCCGACGCACCTGCATCAGAATACTCTTCTAGCCTGCAAGCTTTCTCCATCTATTCAACTCCATAGGCTAGCTCCAGGTTTTCCCTAGGCTAGCCACATGATTCACTCATGCACTTCCTGTGGCTTTCCTTACGCTAGATATAAACTCCCTGACTGCACCTGACGCCAGGTTCTCCACCAGGCTAGCTGCTCCCCTCTCCCATGAGCTACATTCTGGTCTACCACTTGGCTGGATGCTCACTCCACCCATAAACCACCTACTTGTCCTGCCATAGGATGAATATCCCCCCCACCCCCACCCAGGCACCTTTGGCCAAGCTCTCATCTAGTCTGAATATTCACTTGTGCCAGATCTTCAGATCTTGCTGGTTTCTGACAGAGGCTGGCTGCAACCTCTAATGCTGCGTATTCTACCCGGTCTTACCACAGCCTGGCTACACTTTTAACTCATGCACCTTCTGGCACAATTTCCCCTACACTAGCTGAAACCTCATCCATGCATCTCATGCTGGAGGCATTCTACACCCCTGCTCTGCCTGCAATCTTCTTCTATTTCAATTTTCACTAACAATACCACCAAGCAGGATGAATTGAGAAGCACATTCTCTGAACTAGAACAAGGTAGATGTTCCCAAAGATGGTATGAACCTAATTCCAGGCTTCCAGGTTACAGTGGCCAGCAGAACATGACACTTTTCCCCACCACAAGAGAACCAAACCATGAACCAATCATAGTCCTCTCCCTTCTTTCATCTACTCCCTCTTCTGCTTTATTCAAGGACTTTACCTCCCAACTCATGAAACTCAGAAGAAAATAGCAGGAAACTAAAGGTGACTATTTGCATACAAATACGTTTGGTTGCCTGAGAAACAAATGTGAACAAGGGCAGATATAAGAAAAGCTCTGAATGTAGTGCATGCTACAGAGGATAATATTTCATATATTTTCATATATTTCAAAAAAGAAGTGCATCTGAATTACTTGCTAATTTGTGAGAACCTGAAAATTCCCACTTCTGGATATTCCATATTGATCCAGGTGTCATACAACTCAACCTGACTTTTAGATTTTGTCCTCAGAAAGCTCACATGATTAATGTCAATATTTAGTTCACTTTGACCCAGGTCCAGGCTATGGAAACCTGTCTGAACACTAATGAGAGAGATGTTGGAGGAGGAAAGCTTAGAGTTCTAAAGCTCAAATAAGCATAGATTATAATGGAAAGGTTGTAGTAAAAATAAAAGTTACGCCTGGAAAGAGTTGGCCAAACTGTTAAAAGCATGCAACATATATAAGTTAAATCATTTTCATACATTGAGTATTTCAAAATTAAAAGCAGAAATAAGATCATGTAAAATGCCTGAGTTTACTTATTTGAATTTTTATGTACTTGAAAAATAGAATAAAATTGTCCTCATTATAAATCTCTTGACTTTGTATTACAAGATACTGTAGGAATCTGTTTATCTTAACCCAAACACATATGGAAATTTTAGACTACATTATATTGTAAGCAAAAAGAGTACTAGCTACAAGTCGTATACTTGCTTAGTTGTACATGTGAATTGAGTCAAATCTGCATCAGCTCCAGGCTTGGTTATGCAAGAAGGTGCCAGTTGTTATTGCAGATCTCCAGTGGGAGTGCCTCCCTTCCTAATCTATGTGAATAATGCTGCCTGCAGTGCA
Source organism: Phocoena sinus (assembly GCF_008692025.1). NCBI lineage: Eukaryota > Metazoa > Chordata > Mammalia > Artiodactyla > Phocoenidae > Phocoena > Phocoena sinus. Next base: position 32,783,770 of record NC_045784.1, on the reverse strand, counting down.
AATACATTCCCATATAAATGAAGAAATCAAGTTCCTGGGGACTTCAAAAAAGAAATCAGGAGCAGAAAAATGAGAAGGTGGCAGCCTAAATTCAAGAATTTGATTGACAAGAAAGAGAATTTCTGGACAAGGATTACAGTTCTAAAGAGATGGAACAATTTCCAAATGCCATAGATCTGCCCATTATCTTGACATCTTTCTTATAACTAGCCATTTCTAGAAATTGGGTCAAACCACATACACAGTAAAATGCCATAATATGAAATATACAGCTCAACATAATGTTTTTGAGATTCACTCTTATTATTACCGAGAATTGCAAAAAACAAAAACCCTCTTGGTACATAACTCAATTTAAACCCCTGCACTAAGAGAATTACCCAAACTCTAGCATGGCTTCTAAGAGCTTAAGGCCATGTCCCTAGGATGACTCCAGTCTCCCTTAAAATGCCTGCCTGAGAAAGCTCAAGACTGTCAGGAGAATTTACTGTTTGTTTCAGCTAAAACCTGGTAATAGGCAGATAGGCTCATAACCCTCCCCCCCACCCCCCCTTAGAGCAATTACTTTAGAAAGCTTGCAATTATAAATCCTTTCTCTGCTCCTTTGAGATATAAATCTTCCAACACCTAGAACTGTCTCCTCAATGACTTGAGAGCCATTTCTTTGAAATGCACACATTCAAGGAGATGAATTTTAATCCTGGTCTCAGTCTCCATGGGAGGGTAAGGCCCTAATTTTAGTGGGTACCTTGCTCCAATTTGTACCATTGGCTCTTTTCATAAAGGTATGAGAAGTTTGTTTCTCCTCTGGATGAGCCCCAATTAGTAAACCCTGATGGCCTCGTCGTACGGACCAAATCCCCCCTTAATGCCCTCAGTGCCTTTTCTTTAGCACATCCCAGCCTTTAAAGTCTCCTGCCTTTTGTTTTCGTGGAGTTAAATTCAGGTGACACTGTGTTCTCTCTCCTATTGCAATAGTTATTATTGAATAAAATTTGTCTTCACTGCTTTAACTAGTGCCTCTCTTTGTTCATCTTTCACCTGAGAATATTCGTACTTTCTATTCCCTTTTAAAGGGACAGTTCGTCCTATGATTTCTCCATGGCTCATTCCATCATTCCTTTAAAATTTCTACTCAAAGACCACTGTTTCAATAAGACTTTTCTTGCCTGCTCAATTTAGATTATCCTGTCCCATCCCCAACTAGACAGTGTTTTTCACATTATCCTTTTTTTTTTTTTTTTGCATGCACGCATGCATCATTCTCTGGAATTAGCTTGCCCATTCCTTTGCTAACTTGTTTCTTTTCTGTCTCTTTCCACTAGAATATAAACTTCATGAAACAAAGGCCCTTGTCTGTCTCTATCACTATTTTATTCTCAGTGCCTGGATATCACAGCAAGTTGCTGAATAAATGAAGTATGTAGACTTGAATGGGGAATCATTATCACTTAAGTCTAAAACCAATTTATGTTTGATTTAAAAATCACTTTCCATTATTCTGCTGATTTAATATGATTATTTCTCTTCTCATATCTCAAAATGTGTTAGCTAAATCTCAAATCAGGAAAAGAAGGAAAAATGATCCATGGGTCTACATTCCTATGAAATAATCAGAAGATCTAAAAAACAAACAATAAGATATGGAGAGCACAGAGAAGGGGAAAGAGAGAGAACCCGCTGATAATTTTTATCTTTTCATTTGCCATCAATAGGTGACATGAAAAGTTTTGCCAAATGATAATGTCATGAGTTAAGATCTACTGTGCTAGAAAGAAATGAAGCCTGCTATTGAAATTAAGGGTATTTGACTAGAGCAGAAGTATTCTTCCTAATTTTTGTCTACAGCTTTGAAAAATTAATAAGTTTATTAAAGCAAGGTGTGGTATAATAAAGAATATATCTGGTATTCATTTTCTACCACCCCATCCCTGCTGTTCCTGGCACAGAACTTGAAAAAAACCCTTGAAATTTCCTGAGTGATAGGACTGTCTTTGTGATCCTAATGAGGTGACTCACGGTGGGCCCCTAGGTAGCTTTAGGATGGGGGCTGATCACCAGAAAGACCAACCACCATGTGAGTAGACTGTTGGAACTCTGGGCCAGTCCAACCTCCAGGGAAGGTAGTGGGCTACAGATTGAGTTCAATCATGTAGCTAATGATTTAATCAATCAGGCCTCAGTAATGAAACCTCAATAAAAACTCTGCAGTTGAAAGCTAAGTGGAACTTCTTGGCTCGTGAACACACTGATGTGCAGGGTGGGGGGTGAAGAGCCCTTACTCCATAGGGAGAGGGTATGGAAATTCTGCATTCTAGACCCTATCAAACCATGTCCTATATATACCCTTTATAATAAAACTATGACCATTAAAATAGAGCTTTCAGCAAGCTCTGTGAGCTGTTCTAGTGAATTATCGAACCTGACCAGGTCACGTGAATCCTCAGATTTATAGCTCGCTGCTCAGAAATGGGGTGGTCCCTGAGAATTGTTTGCTGGTGTTTGGATTAAGAACAATCTTATGGAGGACTGAACCCTTAAACCTGTGGAGTCTAATGCTAACTCCAGGTAGCTAGTGTCAGAGCTGCATTGCAGTGTATCTGCTTAGGGTAGAAATAGAGCACAAAGGTTTTAGTTTTCCCTTAGACGTATAAGATGAAAAAGTCTATATTATCAGACATAATTTATGTAAATGATTCCCATTCAGCTTTAGAGACACCAAAAGTCTAGCAAGTGGTGACTTTCTTCTAAGATTCAGAATTCAGGGTACTTTTTAAGTAGTAAAAAGTACCCTGCCAGCTAGACTCGAACCCTGGCCTAAATAGGGACCAAAGTAAATAGCAGAAGGGTTTTCACTGCTATGTAGAAACATGGCACTTCTCTAATTTTAATTTTTAAAAAATGTACAGAAAATATGATCCAGGTGATTTCTATCTCATAAAGCTTTTGGGTGTTGCCATTAAATTGTATGGCAAATACTCATGAAACAAGCTAAGGACTGGAAAACATCCATAAAGAGGGCTCACTGTGTGCAAGTTGGGCTTTATGGGACATAATCAACTCTTGGTTATTGCTCTGTGCTCCAATATTAGCTCCCCCAAAGCCACAGAATCTCGCTGAGTGCTATATCTGTAGACCTCTTAGGAGCTGGCCTGGACACATTCAGTAGATTCAGCAGACAAGCACTTCTTATTTCATCTTAGCCAAGTCCCATCCAGAGTTAAATGGGGATTCAGTTCCTTAAGAAAAATTATTTCTGTTGTGAGAGTCACTCACTGTTTTTGCTTTTGTTTTTGAATTTAGTAGATTGGATCAATGGATTGGTTGAAACAATGGGCTAGAATTATCAATTTAAAAAGACAACAGCATTTCAGGAAAAGCAACTGACTGTTATAGAATTCATCTTGAACACAATTGGGAAGTGTACATTTAGAATTCAGTCCTTCCTGTATTTGCTTTCATTGCTATCTCTTCTCAACTCTGAGGTTTAGAGATCTGAGTCTCCCAACACCCTCCTAGGAGAATTTATGCTCGGAACCCACAATTTTTCTCATCATCCTCTTCACCTATCCATACTCTTGTTGAATTTGTGACTATTTCTCACTAACTGTTTGAGAAAAAAACCTTCCTGATGTACTAAATGACAAGAAAGTGCTTATTATATATCAGAAAAGACTTTCAAACTAATAGCCACATTTTGGGATAAGGGGAGAGATAGGAGGGATTTTGTGAGATTGTATCCTTCAAGTCAGAATTTCTCAAACAATAGCATGCAACAGAATCACCACCTGGTTTACAGCACAGATTCCTGGGTCCCACCCCTAGAGTTTCTGATCCAGTAGGTCTGGGATGGGCTTGAGATTTGCATTTCTAGTTGAGACTGATGCTGCTGATCCAGGGACCATGCCTTGAGAACCACTGCTTTAAATTAACCTGGCTCATTGCTTCATTTGTCTAGGCATACAAACGCCAGTGTAAGCAATACTCCAGCATTTTCTATCCAAACTTTCTAGCCAAAATTTGGGATTTTATACCCCCTTCATTGTAATAGTCTCAAGCTGCTATTGGGACAAGAGTATTAGGTTGGGTTAAGATCTAGTATTTGGTGTCTGCTCAGCTACTCACCGGCAGTACTGTCATGAAAATTTTCTTTTAAATCTCTGAGCCTCTCTTCTGTATTGTAACAAGCAGAAAATAAATCGAGGCACTCAACTTCATTGTGGGGTTCAAAACATAAAACACATGCGAAGATGCTGGGTAAATTATCAAGTGCCCTACAAATGGTATACAGTTGGCCCTCTGTATCCATGGATTCAGAAACCGTGGGATAGAGGGCTAACTGTACTACACCAGTTTATATAAGGGACTTGAGCATCAGTGGATTTCGGTCTCTTCAGGGGTCCTGGAACCAATTCCCACAGATACTGAGGGATGACTACAATTGTTCTAAAGTAAGTGGTTGCCCAAGTTAGCTATCAGAATGAAAAGGCACTCTACCAGGTGCTGGGCATGTATCACTGAACAAAACAGGAGAAAAAAAAAAATCCCTGTCCTCACAACAGTTTACTTTCTACTGGGTTTATAATCTGGATTTAAATCCAATCCCCAAATCTTTATTTTATATGGAAGAATGAAATGTGTTTATTCTCAGGAGGAATAAATTCTAATTAAGTCAAAATTTCTCAAAGATTTTTCTCAGAAAATCTCCATCAGAATCTCTTAACATGCTTGTCCAAAGATTAATGGGCTCCACAGCAGGCCCACTCAATTAAACTCTAGAGGGTGGGGCACAGTAACTTGAACATTCTTAGCATGAATGTCCCCTAACCTTTCAGAGGATCTGTCAAACTAAAGGGATTACATTCAAATAGCGCAGGAGATTCAGTTCTTTTGTTCAAGCTAAAGTTTGAGATCTGCTGTGCAAACCAAAGAGATAAGCTCACATGGTGGAGTTTCAGGCACCACCAGCTGCAGGATGTTTCCTAAACTTCCTGATAAAATCACCCAGAGGCACATGTTAATACTGGAGTTTCCCAGACTCATTTCACACAGGTTCGGATCTAGTGGGTGTGGGATGGGCCCACAGGTGATTCTTGGGTTAACAGTAAAGTTTAGCAAATACAGCACTTCAGGATAAAAGAGCAAATCAGGGACATTTTGAAACATTCCATGCTCAGGGAAAACTATCCAGGAGTGATGTATTAGGCCCTCTTATTTTTCCATTTTAGTGATGTTTTTTCCTAACATGAATTTGCCCCTTTGACCTCTGTGTTTTCTCTCTCTGCTGGGCATCTATTTAAATTGCAGCTATGTGAGCCCTGGGTACGAAGGATCAAGATTTCATCATAAGAGTCTTCATTAGATCTTCATGGGTGGAGACTAATCTTATCAACCCAGTACCCACCTAGGGCCTCTCCCCAGTAGGTGATCAATATATATTTACTCAATACTAGCCTGCCTAATAGTATTCTGAGGGGTTAGAAGGTGTTTGGCTCTAATTTAGACCACATCTTGCAATCCTCCTCTGACCCTGCAGTCAATTGTTTACCCTTCAGTGAATGAAGCACCAAGCATCAGTTCCTTTGCAGATCACCCTGGAACACCTCTTGATTCTCCCTGATGTCTCCTCTGCTCCCCCCACTCAACAGACAAGTACAGAGTAGAGCAGGTGGGCTGACAAATGGAGATCAGAGCTCTACTTGAAAGAGATCGTGCCTTTTAATCTGGGGGGCTGTTGATGTCAAGCTGGTTATGACGCCATTGTAATAACATTTTGGTATTAACTAAAAGTGTGCTGTTTGAAGCAAATACATTTATTTTGAAATTTCTGATACTTAAAAAAGTCAATAACCACCTCCTTTCCTCTTTATCAGTAGGGCAAACTGAGGTTTGATATTATACACGTGAGATAAATTTGGGGAAAAGATATAGGGTAAAAGACCAATACATCTAGCAAGTTCAGAAGAAGGAAACACAAAAGCAATGTGTGTTGAAGATACCGTTTATGAAAATTTCTCATGGTTTTTGTGAGCAGAAACCATGATTGAGCATACTGAAGGAAGATGCAGCTCAGATAAGGTAGGAAAGTTTGACAGGTGGGGACAGAACCTCTAAGGTAGTCAGTCCCATGAGAGAATTCAAGCTCTTACACGGAGAGACTATGTGATCTTCAGCAAGTCACCAGTGCCTCAAACATTAACAAAATGTTTATATATACATGTAAATATTTGTGAGAATAAATGGCAATCCATCTTCCCTCCCCTTTAACTGAAAGAGTATCAGAGATGAATATTTGGAAAAGGAATAATACAGAACAGATATGAATTGCAAACTTTCCCCACTTAGTTCTTTTGGCTGGCAATTAAAACGATATAAGGCAGATTAACAGGAGAAAATCAGATTTATTACATGCACACAGAGAATCCACATAAGCATGAAGAATTCCAAAGACAGCAAGGCCAGATAAGGTATATATATTATTCTGGACTAAGAGAAGGAGGTAGAGGTCTGAGATCTCAAAAGGAAGCAAGCTAATTCACAGGAAGATAAAAAGAGTGAATGTTTGGTAAACAAATGTTTGCTGGGCATCCAAAGACAACGGGACACAGAGAGGACACTTATCAAACGGGCTTTGCTATGCTTCTCTCTACCAACTTTATTATAGTTACCTATGGGGATAGCTCCTTCCAGGGACAGGCCTCCTATCTTAAATTCTTTTAGGCAGTGAGAAGGAAGTACAAGGCTCTTCTTGAGTCTTTTGGGCCTTGCTTATTTTCAGCTCAAAATAATTCACATGCCAGAGTGGCACATCTGGGGGTGGCCTTCCCTGAGCCCCATCACTAGTCTACTAGCACAGAAAATATAGCCAATGTCAATCATCAGCAATGATTTCAGTTAAGCAAAGTAAACCAATCTCTATCCCAGTTGAAAATCGTTCAGCTATTAAAGTTACCATACATTAAAACAAAAAACAGAAGAAACAAGCAAAACAAAAACAAAAAAAACACCCCCAGACCTGTTTATCACAAAAGAGTTTTCTAAATAGGTTCTTTGTTTGTCACTGCATTTAGAATTAGAATTTAATTTGCATTTATCTCATGATTAAGCCTTTTGGAAAATACATTGACATTTCAATAAATTTTGAGTAGCCTTAAAGCAGAATTTCTTACACAGACTCTGAGGAGTTCATTAATCCATATCCTAAAGGACTCTGTGCCCTTGAGTAGAGACTTCCCTACATTTTTCATGCAAAAAGTCAGCAATACGTCCAAGTGCACAACGTATCAAGATGTAGGCTTGGCAAGAAAACATTGGTAAAACCCAGTCCCATTCACCAAATTTAATTTAATAGTTTGGTTTATGCTGGTAGGTGGGGGCAATTAACAGACAAAGGAATTGCTCAGAACCACACAGGAAATCTGCTTTATTTCAGTCATGTATTCCTGAATATGCTCTCATCTGACAAAAAAACTGATAGGGAGGGTGGGAGGGAGACGCAAGAGGGAGGAGATATGGGGATATATGTATATGTATAGCTGATTCTTCACTTTGTTATACAGCAGAAACTAACACCATTGTAAAGCAATTATACTCCAATAAAGATGTTAAAAAAAAAAAACCCGACAACATAGTTCTACCCAGTTTTCTTCATTGCTGCTTTATCCAATACATTGGTAATATGAAGCACAAACAAAGGTGAAGGCTTATTTGCAAACATGAATAAGTTCAAGTGAGTTGGGATGCAGGCTTCAAAGAATTCACATAAATTCAGAGTTCATAACTTGAATGAATGCTTAGCTCTGGTCTCTCTTTGGTAACTGTGATACATATTCCACCTTCACTTATAAAACAGATAATAAGTAAGATTAATAGATTAGGAAGAACATTCATCTCTGCTAAATAGGTCAGTGTCATTCTGAAGACTATACGAACAAACAGGAAGTCAAAGCATGCATTTAAACAGGTAAAACTATTCTGGTCACTAATGCCAGTGCGGTGGAGGGGAGGGGATGTGGAGCGTTTCCTCACACCAATAAGCAGTTCTCCAGACACCAGCTGGGTGTCCTACACCTCAACTCAATTCTGACACTACCAACCTTGAAATAGCATCAGATTCCACGGGTTAAGGGGTCAGTACTACAAGACTGCCACCCTCCCTACTTTGGATGTCAGTTGCAAGCCCACCTGTGCTTCTGACTGACTGGCTATAGATCTGAGGTTCCAGTGACCCCCTCCTTAGGTCCAATTAATTTGCTAGAATGGCTCACAGAACTTAGAGAAACATATTACTTACTAGGTTGCTGGTTTATTACACAAGGATATAACTCAGGAACAGCCAGATGGAAGAGATGCATAGAGAAGAGTAAGTGGGATGGGGCACGAAGCTTCCTTGCTCTTTCTAGGTGCGCCACTCCCACCACATCTCCACGTGTCCTGGCTATTCAGACAGTCTTTAGTTTGCCTAGATGTGCTGTTCTTCCTGCCAGCATCGTTTCCACATTGTCCATGATGTGATCATCAAATTTCATTAGAATTTTTTATGAAAGAAAGGTACACAATGTCTGTACATTGTCTTTGATTTGTTAGTCCACAAAACTAGCCATAAGGTTTTTGGGATGATTATTTCTTATAATCTAATGCCAACTCCTATTAGCACTGTCTGCTTTCATAGCTCTATCTGTACCTGAATTTAACGTGCCCATGGTCATACACACACAGGAATTATTATATCACTTTAAGTAGTTGGTTTCAATCATACAGACATGTCTTTGTTTTCCTAGTTCCTTGGTTCCTGATGAGTGTGTGTGTGAAAAAGGACTTGAAACACTGAAAGAGTTTAGATAGGAAACTAATGCACCAGAGACATTAAATTGTGAAACAAGAAGTGGACTCTCCTCCTAATTCCAAATTATGTTGTTTTTCAAACTGAGCAGAATCCTGAGGGGTCACCCCAAGGACAAAGGCCCCTCCGAGTCCCCTGCCTCTTATTTGTAGAAAAGCTGAAGTCTTTCAGCTCCCCTGAGGCACAAAACAGCAGGTTCAAGCAGTTAATTATTAGGACAATAGAGTCACAGAATCTCTAGTTCCTCCTTAAAGGACCTAGGCAACAGTGTCTGAGGCACATTCCTGAGTTGTTTTATAGACATTATAACTGCCTCCAGAGGGAAAAAGCTAACCGCATGATGACCAGACTGTAGCCGTGACATAAGCTGCTCCATCTTGAGCAGTACTAAATCTATGGCTAGCACAATTCCAAGAACTGGCCTCAAGATAAGAGAATTAACACTATTGCTCATAATAATCGCTATCTTTGTGGGCATCAAAAAAAATTCTGATTTGCTCTGCCCCTATATGTAAGTGGGAAACTGATGTTATCAGCAAGGAGATGCTACACACCCATGTCGACATCCTCCACTCAAAGACCTCAATGCCCTTTCTCAGCCTGAAGCAGCTACAGAAGATCGACCTTTGCCCCTGATCCCACAGAAATAGAATGTCTGACAGTGGGGATTTGTTAGCAGCCCCTAAAAGCTAACAGATAATAGACTCCACCAAGCTATATTTTAACTTAGCCTTCACACCAGGTGCCTCCATGCTTCACTAACCTCCAGCCCAAGCATACCTCTCAAATCTTTTGATCATACGATGCCTTGTCTAACCTGCTGACTCTTAGACTGAACAAGTAGGAATGACGAATAAGTGATTAATAATGGATGACTAGACTTCTTCCCCAGATTCCGCCTCAGTAATCCTGTGAGCAGACTGTCTGAACAAGATAGAATATAAAGAAAGATCACAAGAAGTCAAAAAGCTTGTGAATGGATACAAAAACAAGACCCATATATACGTTGTCTGAAAGAGAGCCACTTCAGACCTAGGGACACACACAGACTGAAAGTGAGGGGATGGAAAAAGATATTCCATGCAAATGGAAATCAAAAGAAAGTTGGAGTAGCAATTCTCATATCAGACACAATAGACTTTAAAATAAATACTATTACAAGAGACAAAGAAGATACTACATAACGATCAAGAGATCAACCCAAAAAGAAGATATAAGAATTGTAAATATTTATGCATCCAACACAGGGGCACCTCAATACATAAGGCAAATGCTAACAGCTATAAAAGGGGAAATCGATAGTGACACAGTCATAGAAGGGGACTTTAACACCCCACTTTCACCAATGGACAGATCATCCAAAATGAAAATAAATAAGGAAACACAAGCTTTAAATGATACATTAAACAAGATGGACTTAATTGATATTTATAGGATATTCCGTCCCAAAACAACAGAATACACTTTCTCCTCAAGTGCTCATGGAACATTCTCCAGGAAAGATCATATCTAGGGTAACAAATCAAGCCTTGGTAAATTTAAGAAAATTGAAATCATATCAAGTATCTTTTCTGACCACGACACTATGAGCCTAGATATCAATTACAGGAAAAAAAATCTGTAAAAAAATACAAACACATGGAGGCTAAACAATACACTACTAAATAACCAAGAGATCACTGAAGAAATCAAAGAGGAAATCAAAAAATACCTAGAAACAAATGACAATGAAAACACGATGACCCAAAACCTATGGGATGCAGCAAAAGCACTTCTAAGAGGGAAGTTTATAGCAATACAATCTTACCTCAAGAAACAAAAAACATCTGAAATAAACAACCTAACCTTACACCTAAAGCAATTAGAGAAAGAAGAACAAAAAAACCCCAAAGTTAGCAGAAGGAAAGAAATCATAAAGATCCGATCAGTAATCAATGAAAAATAAAGGAAGGAAACAATAGCAAAGATCAATAACACTAAAACACTTTGAATAGATAAACAAAATTGATGAACCATTAGCCAGACTTACCAAGAAAAAAGGGAGAAGACTCAAATCAATATAATCAGAAATGAAAAAGGAGAAGCAACAACTGACACTGCAGAAACACAAAGGATCATGAGAGATTACTACAAGCAAATCTATGCCAATAAAATGGACAACCTGGAAGAAATGGACAAATTCTTAGAAAAGCACAGACTTCTGAGACTGAACCAGGAAGAAATAGAAAATATAAACAGAACAATCACAAGCACTGAAATTGAAACTGTGATGAAAAATCTTCCAACAAACAAAAGCCCAGGACCAGATGGCTTCACAGGTGAATTCTATCAAACATCTAGAGAAGAGATAACACCTATCCTTCTCAAACTCTTCCAAAATATAGCAGAGGGAGGAACACTCCCAAACTCATTCTACGAGGCCACCATCGCCCTGATACCAAAACCAGACAAAGACAAAACAAAGAAAGAAAACTACAGGTCAATATCACTGATGAATATAGATGCAAAAATCCTCAACAAAATACTAGTAAACAGAAGCCAACAACACATTAAAAGGATCATACACCACGATCAAGTGGGGTTTATCCCAGGAATGCAAGGATTCTTCAATATACATAAATCAATCAATGTGATACAACATATCAACAAATGGAAGGATAAAAACCACAGGATCATCTCAACAGATGCAGAAAAAGCTTTCGACAAAATTCAACACCGATTTACGATAAAAACCCTCCAGAAAGTAGGCACAGAGGGAATTTACCTCAACATAATAAAGGCCATATCTGACAAACCCACAGCCAACATCGTTCTCAATGGTGAAACACTGAAACCATTTCCTCTAAGATCAGGAACAAGACAAGGTTGCCCACTCTCACCAATATTATTCAAGATAGTTTTGGAAGTTGTAGCCACAGCAGTCAGAGAAGAATTAAAAATAAAAGGAATCAAAATTGGAAAAGAAGAGGTAAAGCTGTCACTGTTTGCAGATGACATGATACTATACATAGAGAATCCTAAAGATGCTACCAGAAAACTACTAGAGCTAATCAATGAATTTGGTAAAGTTGCAGGATACAAAATGAGTGCACAGAAATCTCTTGCATTCCTATACTCTAATGATGAAAAATCTGAAAGAGAAATTAAGGAAACACACTGATTTACCATTGCAAAAAAAGAATAAAATACCTAGGAATATACCTACCTAAGGAGACAAAAGACCTGTATGCAGACAACTGTAAGAAAATGATGAAAAAAATTAAAGATGATATAAACAGATGAAGAGATATACCATGGTCTTGGATTGGAAGAATCAACATTGTAAAAATGACTATACTACCCAAAGCAATCTACAGATTCAATGCAATCCCTATGAAAAAACCATTGGCATTTTTCACAGAACTAGAACAAAAAATTTCACAATTTGTATGGAAACACAAAAGACCACAAATAGCCAAAGCAATCTTGAGAAAGAAAAATGGAGCGGGAGGAATCACGCTCCTTGACTTCAGACTATACTACAAAGCTGCAGTAATCAAGACACTATGGTACTAGCCCAAAAACACAAATACAGATCAATGCAACAGCATAGAAAGCCCAGAGATAAACCCACACACATATGGTCACCTTATCTTTGATAAAGGAGGCAAGAATATACAATGGAGAAAAGACAGCCTCTTCAAAGAGTGGTGCTGGGAAAACTGGACAGCTATATGTAAAAGAATGAAGTTAGAACATTTCCTTACACCATACACAGAAATAAAGTCAAAATGGATTAAGGACCTAAATGTAAGGCCAGATAGTATGAAACTGACAGAGGAAAATATAGGCAGAACACTCTATGACATAAGTCACAGCAAGCTGTTTTTTGACCCACATCCTAGAGAAATGGAAATAAAAACAAAAATAAACAAATGGGACCTAATGAAACTTCAAAGCTTTTGCACAGCAAACGAAACCATAAACAAGACCAAAAGACAACCCTCAGAACGGGAGAAAATATTTGCAAATGAAGCAACTGACAAAGGATTAATCTCCAAAATTTACAAGCAGCTCATGCAGCTCAATATCAAAAAAACAAACAACCCAATCCAAAAATGGGCAGAAGACCTAAATAGACATTCCTCCAAAGAAGGTATATAGATTGCCAACAAACACATGAATGGATGCCCAACATCATTAATCATTAGAGAAATACAAATCAAAACTACAATGAGGTATCACCTCACACCAGTCAGAATGGCCATCATCAAAAAATCTAGAAACAATAAATGCTGGAGAGGGTGTGGAGAAAAGGGAACCCACTTGCACTGTTGGTGGGAATGTAAATTGATACAGCCACTATGGAGAATAGTATGGAGGTTCCTTAAAAAACTAAAAATAGAACTACTATATGACCCAACAATCCCACTACTGGGCATATACCCAGAGAAAACCATAATTCAAAAGGAGTCATGTACCACAATGTTCACTGCAATTTTATTTACAATAGCAAGGACATGGAAGCAACCTAGGTGTCCACTGACATATGAATGGATAAAGAAGATGTGGCACATATATACAATGGAATATTACTCAGCCATAAACAAAACTGAGTTATCTGTAGTGAGGTGGATGTACCCAGAGTCTGTCATACAGAGTGAAGTCAGTCAGAAAGAGAAAAACAAATACCATATGCTAAAACATATATATGGAATCTAAAAAAAAAAAAAAAAAAAAAAGTGGTTCTGAAGAACCTAGGGGCAGGACAGGAATAAAGACGCAGATGTCGAGAATGGACTTGAGGACATGGGGAGGAGGAGGGGGAAGGGTAAGCTGGGAAGAAGTGAGAGCGTGGCATGGACATATATACACTACCAAATGTACAATAGATAGCTAGTGGGAAGCAGCCGCATAGCACAGGGAGATCAGCTCGGTGCTTTGTGACCACCTAGAGGGGTGGGATAGGGAGGGTGGGAGGGAGGCAGACGCAAGAGGGAAGAGATACAGGAACATATGTATATGTATAGCTGATTCACTTTGTTATAAAGCAGAAACTAACACACCATTGTGCCTTCTGTGGGCAGACAGGGAAGGAATCCCCTCTCCTCATGCACCCCGGAACAATGGTCTCTTGCCTCTTAGGCAGTTCCAGACTTTTCCTGGACTCCCTCCCGGCTAGCTGTGGTGCACTAGCCCCCTTCAGGCTGTGTTCACGCAGCCAACCCAAGTCCTATCCCTGGGACCTGACCTCCAAAGCCCGAGCCTCAGCTCCCAGCCCCCGCCCGCCCCGGCAGGTGAGCAGACAAGCCTCTCAGGGCTGGTGAGTGCTGGTCAGCACCGATCAGTGCAGGAATCTCTTCACTTTGCCCTCCGCACCCCTGTTGCTGCGCTCTCCTCCGTGGCTCCGAAGCTTCCCCTCCGCCTACCCCCCATCCCCACCAGTGAAGGGGCTTCCTAGTGTGTGGAAAGCTTTTCTCCTTCACAGCTCCCTCCCAGTGGTGCAGGTCCCGTCCCTTTTCTTTTGGCTCTGTTTTTTTCTTTTGCCCTACCCAGTACGTGGGGATTTTCTTGCCTTTTGGGAAGTCTGGGGTCTCCTGCCCACATTCAGTATGTGTTCTGTAGGAGTTGTTCCACATGTAGATGTATTTTTGACGTGTTTGTGGGGAGGATGGTGATCTCCACGTCTTACTCCTCTGCCGTCTTGAAGGTCCCCCCGATATGATTCCAAATGCACTTGTTTATAACAAAAATGAAGTTGTTTTTAAAAGTGAAGTTGTTTTGATCTAAGAATGAAGTTGTTTTTATAAGTTGTATTGATATATATATAAAATTGTTGTGTCTGGATGTCTTCACTGACATCTGTAGTTGCCAATAACCACTCAGTAGCTCAGCTTTTGATGGACACTGCTGGGGGTTTATCAATAAGAACATATGAAGTAGCAATTCTGGTGAGGGGACATTGAGACTATAAATACCCAGTGTTTGTGATGACTCTCAGAGTGCTTGGTCTGGGCAAGGCAACTCTTTGCTGATCTAAACAGCTCTCCAAAGAACTTGGGGCATTAGGTCCTGCTGTGGCAAGGCAGCCCTTTACCAGCAGTGGTGAAAACCTTGCAGCATCCACATGGAGATCATCTTGCCCAACACTGGCACCTTCCTTCCCTAGCAACATGCTCTAGCCACAAGGAATGTTCACCTTAGCACCGGCAGCTGGACATCAGCTTGTGGTTGGCTAAACCCACTCTACCAAGAACCAACTAGAAAGGTCCACCTCAACTAAATTTGGACTTTATTCCTTTCATCTTCCCCTTGCCTGGAACAATACTGTGATTAATCTATCATTGATTTGGAGTATCTTATTTCTTTATTGGCTTATTAAGAGACATTATCCTGTATGCTACTGGATTGTGAAGTTATTACAATTCCTGCAGTGAATCTATGTTAAATAAAATGCTGGCAAAGACAATCTCAGTGTCTGAGTATAATTTTTTAAACAGAAAGAACAAAGTGTCACTCATCATCGCCTTAAACAAAGCGTTAAGTCGAAACCCACTGCAATTGCCTGGCCCTCCGACAATGTACCTTGAGGGGAATTCAGAATGGAAAAAAAAGGATGAAGCATTCTGTGCTTTGGATATGGGCGTGAGAGAGCGAAGATGCACATCTAAGGAAGAATTTCAATGAACCAGAGTCTTGCATCTTCCCTTACAGAGAAAAGCAGTAAAATCATTAACTCAAGATACTGGTTCTTTGTGATTAGCAGGAATCATTTTATGCTTCACTATATGTATTTCCCAGCCAAAACCAATTCATATATATCCTGGCTCCTCCCCCACCTCTTCAGAGCAGTTCCTCAGAGCTACTGAGAGGCTGTCTTCCAGGCTATAGACCTCAGTATGGTCCCTGAATAAAACTGAAACTCACTGATCTTACATTTTATGTGTTTGTGAGTGTGCCTTTTTTCTCAGTTTTGTTTGGGGCAGCAATTTGCTGCCCCAAACAAAACACTTTGGCTTGCTCTCAGAAATAGTCCATTAGCTGATGAAAACTCAAGTATTTTCCCTACCATAATATCAACTTTATTTTTGTTCTTCAATCTAAAGCAAATATCAGTATACCCTTTTCTAATTAAGTAGAAAAGGAAATCATATAAATTCTTGTGACCTTTATTGCTTAATAAATATGTTTTATCCTATTTTGCTAGAAAGTATTTTATTTCTTTCTGAAATTCCAATTCCTTTTCTATCCTCTTTTTTATCCACTGAATATAATTAAATTTGTAGAATTCAAATAGATGAAATAGTGACATAAGATACAGTTCTATGTTCTACATCCATCCTTTTCCTTCTGCTGGATGTTTGTTCACTTTCTTCAAATACATACCACACACTGTTTCAGACTTCTACTGGGCCTCAACCACACACTTCCATAAACATGTGAGTTATCTTTATTTTCTTTTTACAAAGAGCAACACTATTTTTGTTCACAGTAAAATTTTAGAAATTAGATTTACTTATTCATTGAGCACATATTTCCATCTACAATCTCTCTGCAACTTATAATGGAAATTGAAAACAAAGGGGGACAGAATTTGTCACCCCAAATATGTCCCTTTGTCATAAGGATTATTTTATGCTGATTGTTTTTAAGTAACAGCGGGCATAGGAAAAGCTCTGGAAAACTGAATAGAAGTTATCCTTTTATGAGAGACATTTACATTTATAAGGGCACTCTCCATTTGTAAGTGTGTCTCCCTCTCTGTACCAAGAAGAGAAGGATGATTATAAATCTCTAGAAATGCTTATCAGTGGAGAAGGCAATAACTTAAATCTGCAAAACAACCTTATCCTTGTTTACTGTGCCTTTGCTACTAACCTCCCATAACTGGCCTTCTCCCCCTACCCCCAGCATATTTTGTCTTTAGCTGGAGATGTTAGTGAAGGTGGCTTAGGCCATTTTGGAGAGTTACTCAGTTTTCTGGGGTATCTTCCATGTATACAGGAGGTATATGTTATTAAACTTCTGTTTGTCCTCCTCCTGTTAATGCTTTATTGGGGTGGGGGGAGTCTCAGACAAGAACCTAGGAGAGTAAAGGGAAAATTATTTCTCTTCCCCCACAAAAATTATACAGTAAAATTCTGAAGTGGGATGCATATAAATCTAGCAAAACAAACCAAAGAAGAAGCAAACCAGAGATTATGATATTTCTATGTTGCATTCTATGATAATTCTGGAGTCAAAGCATTCAAACAGATCTCTATAAAGATATTTCGCATACAACTGTGAAATAAAATTCACATTTTATGGCAAGACAAGAAAAACTTAAACATAAAAAATTTTCTCTGCCCTTTGGACTACAACTTGGCACTTGCCATCCACCTCTATAAGGATTAAGTTGTGAGCCACTGTAGCTGCTGACCTTCAACACCCCCTGAAAGGAGTTCAGGGTGGAGGGCAGAGATGAGGCACTCCGTGCTCTGGGAAAAACTGGCAGAACAGTCTTCAGATAGTTAGATATTTTCCGGAGAAGATTTGATGAGCCCAATTCTTGTATCTCCTTGTACCTAGGAAAGCACTAAAATCCTTCATGGTGACAGCTGCTCCTCGTGACTAGTAGCAACCTTCTGCAAAAAATATGGGCTTGGTTGCATGTACTCCCCCCCTTCACCAAAATCACATATATACTAACCTTCCTTCCCTACCTCTTTGGAGCAGTTTCTCAGAGCTATCTGAAATGCTGTCTCCCAGGGTATAGTCCTCTTTTTGCCCCAAATAAAGCTTAACTCACAACTCTCATGTTGTACATTTTTTTCAGTCAACAGTTATGGCGACCACAGATACGGGACCCAGAGTGGACTTCTCTGCTCTACCTGAACTGTACGAGGAACCAGAGCCTGTGCCCGTCTGCCTCCTCAGAGAGTCCAGACGAATTTGGGTAAGTCTCTCCTGGTTCTTGGATCTCCCACATTAGTTGATTATCCTGAGTTTTATTTGTTCCTGTATAACAGGTATCTGTCCCCCTCCCCCAGTTGAAAGATACCAGGGAATACCCACCCAGGTGAAACATACTGGGGGGGGGGGGTGCTTGGTTGAAAGATACCGAGGAATAGGGACCCAGTTGAAAGATACTGATGGGGGGGTGGTTGAAAGATACTCAGTTGTAGGAGACTGAGTGGTCTGGGCTGAGTGGTTAGGTAAGAGGCTGATCTGACACTTTTCCTCAACTTGGCTGCCTTAATAGAATTTGTTGGGATGAAAGTGAAGATATTACATGAGAGCCTTGCTCTGAAGAAAAGGGACAAGACTCCTCCCAGCTGGTTACGACTTTCTCAGGCGACTGAGACATCTACGGGAGTGGTGGAAGCAGAGTCCTCATACCGCGCAGTGGTCCCATAGGGAAACCCACTCATTAATTAAAAGACTTGCTAATACAGGGGTCACTATAAGAACTGGCCATTCAGTGATCCAAACACCTGCAGTGGTCTTAGACTACCGAAGGGAAAAACTGAGACACGTAAGAGGGCTGAAACCACTCTAGGGTGACACCTAGAGGACTTAAGCTCACAAGCAGCACACTGGCGCACTACACAACTTCATTAGTAAATTTTATCCCCAAGTTCAACTTTAAAATAGGAAATAGAGCCTCTCAAACACAGAAAAAAGGGAAGTCAGAAAATCAGCCCCTGACTAACACCCCAGCCAGGTTTATGTACATACAAAACTCATACTTACAAATACCTACTTAATTTGGGAAATTATACTAAAGGAGATCTCATTTTGCCCCCAATAAAACTTAACTGACAATTCTCACATTGTGTTTTTTTTTTTTTTTTTTTCCAGTTGACAGCCTCCTCTCTCCCCTACATTGTGCATTGTGTTCTGCATTATGCATCCACCAAACCTCATCCAGGGGCAGAAATACCTGCTCAACCATAAAGAGCAACATTCTCCTAGCATCAACAAGACAACTCCTTAAGAGATAACATTCCTTCTTGATCTTGGAAGGGGCCACAATGAGGCTTAGATCTGGATTGTTTAAACTGTCATTTAATGTACAGCCCTCTGTCTCAAAAACAAACAAACAAACATATAACTGTGCCCGGAGTTCTGACAAGTGGAACAGTTCTTGGAGCTTTCTGAGATGCTGTTCTACGGTTATAATCCTCAGTTTGGCTAGAAAAAAGATTTCCACTTTTTTCTTAGCTCGACTGATTAAGTTTTCACTGACACAACTCACCTTCACATTTTTGTTAATTTTGTTCACATCATGTCAATAGTCCCTTATTAACTTTCCCGAGGGTGCTTACTAAAGGGGCAAGAAACCCAGAAATGGAGATGAATGGGGAACATCTAGCATGTAGCCTGCCTCTCAATTTTGCCCAGTCATGGCTCTTTCTCTCCACCTCACTGGGAAAATAATCTTCTAGCCACTTTTGTCCTCTTAACTTCAGCTAAAGGTTTTAGATTTGAACCCAGACAGGAACTGTTAAAAAAGAAATGACAGGTCCCAAAGGAGTCACTTGTGCTAAAACTAAGACTTAATACTTAACCTAACTAATTGCAGTTACAAACTTCCCCAGGAATGTAATCCTAAGTGGTCAGTCAGGAATTTTCCAGTCAGCACCAATGAGGTAACCCAGCTAATAAGACCCATTTATCCCCAAAGGAGGATAACCTAATCAGAAATCAGTTTTTGTTTATGACTTGCCTTTAAAAACCTCTCCCTTTCTGTAGCCCTTTGGAGCTCAACTTCTACAGGCTAGTGGGGATGCTGCACAATTCATGAATTGTTCGATATAGCCAATTAGATCTTTTACATTTACTCAGTTAATTTTTTTTTTTTTTTAACATTTTTGATGGCAGTATCAGGATGCAAAGTGAACTTCTGGTGGTATTCAGGAACAACGAGAAACACAGGCATGGTACCTGAGAACCCTTTTTGAGTTCCCTATTTTTCTCACTGTTTCCGAGGGCTGTTGGTAAGTTTCTCTTGGTTCTGAGCTCTGCTCTCTTTGCATCAAGCTCCCAATCTAAATTGGCTTTCCAGTCCAGGGCTTGGTGGGTCAGCTTGAGCCAACACAAGGTTCCACTTGGAACCCAAGTCCCCTGGCCTTCATTCAGTCTGTAATTCCCCAGTTGTTTGGAATCCCTTTCCCCACTTCTAGTCTGCAGTCCCTATTTACTGGAGCCTGCTGGTTTTGTCCAGGCTGGAATTGCTGGTACTGTGCACAGCCTTCTACTGTCCAGTCCGTAGTAACATTTCCTTGGTTACTGCTGGTGTGTTAAGGTGCACATACTTGTTTGTCTTGTTTTGTGTCAATAAAGGCTACCTAAACGAGGTGGGATCTTTAATTTCTAAAGAGTCAAGTGCACTACCTTCTAGCACACCTGCTTATTTTATGTCTAAGAACTATAGTCCCAGAAGCCATAAATATCTACAAAAATAGCAAAGTGTTACTGAAAACAACCTAGAATTACAATGGCCATTATGGGGAATGTTCCAATTTGACAAGTTCATTTCACAAGTGTACTTGGAAATAAGGGTTCCAAAATTAAACAAACAGGATGATATATCTATTTTAATTGGCCTGCAGGAGCCTCCAGAAGGCTTCAAAATTCCAAAATAGCTTCACTGAAAGTTTCATTGCAAAACACTAGTAAAAAATTAAAAAGGGCTTCCCTGGTGGCACAGTGGTTGAGAGTCCGCCTGCCGATGCAGGGGACGCGGGCTCGTGCCCTGGTCCGGGAAGATCCCACATGCCGCAGAGCGGCTGGGCCCATGAGCCATGGCCGCTGAGCCTGTGCGGCCGGAGCCTGTGCTCCACAACGGCAGAGGCCACAACAGTGAGAGGTCCGCGTACAGCAAAAAAAAAAAATAAAAAGATAAAGGTACCTAAAACAAAAGACTTTGAGATAGACCCAACCCCTACTAGTCCCCCCTCTCCTCCTTTATTTGAGTACTCCTACTAGCCATCCTCTGTTTTAATCATCTTTCCATCCTGAAGAGACTACAAGAGTATAAACAAAAGTCTTCCTGGAATTGAACAGAACACTGCAGCACGCCCCCACACCCCAAGTACAAACCGAGCAGTTAATGCTTAGGACAATAGAGTCACAGACTCAGTGTCTGATGCTCATACCTTAGTTGTTTTACAGATATTATAATTGCCACTAGAGGAAAAAATGCTAACTGCATGATGACCAGACTACAGCCATGACATAAGCTGCTCCAATTTGAGCAGTACTGCATCTATGACTGGCACGATTCCAAGAACTGGCTTCAAGAGAATGGGATTAACCTTACTGCTCATAATAATCTATATCTTTGTGGACGTCAAAATAATTGTAGCTTGATCTGCCCATATATGTAAGTGGACAACTAAAATTGTCAGCAAAGAGATGCTACAGATCCATGTCAACATCTTCCACTCTGAGAATACGGCGCCCTATATCAGCGTGAAGAAGTTACAGAGGATAGACCTTCACCCCTCATCCAATAGAAATGGAATGTTGTCTGACAAGTGGGGATTTGTAAGCAGCTCTTTACAGGAAATCACCCACTGCAGGAAGCCCCTTTTCTTGTCACCTTAGTGAACCTATATTTTAACTAACTTTTAAACCAGGCACCCCCATTCTCTACTCATCTCCAGCCCAAGCACACCTTTCAAATCTTTTAATCACACAATACCTTGCCTAACTTGTCAGTACTTTCCGTAGATCAAAGAAGTAGAAATGAAGAATAGGTAATTAACAGATGACCAGATCTCTTCCCTTGCTCCCCTTCGGTAATCTCCTGAACTAACTGTGTGACCAAACTGTGTGAACAAGGTAGCATCTAAAGGAAAATCATTGAGGGGTCGACAAGTCTGCACAGTGTGGGAAGGTGACGACTCTGATCCCTGATCTCAATGATTAACTGAGATTACCTCCCTGCTTCCTTTTAAAAGTTTCATGGCCAAGCAGAATCTTCAGAGGTGGTTTTTGGGGGACGCTGAGTCCACCATCTCCCCAGATTGCCGGCATTCTGATTAAAGGCACCTTTCCTTTCTACCATTTGTGAGTAGTATAGATTCTGTAAGCGGTGAGCAGAGGGACCCCCATTCGATAACATGGCAAGTTATTGGCCTTACAGATACCTCCTGTATCTACCTCTGAAAGAGGGCCCCTGTATGGGCCCTTCCTAGAGTTGATGGGACACTGAGGAATTTTCTGTTAAACTGCTAAGTTATTCTCTTTCATAGCCAAGAGAAGGTTAAATTATAATTAACGAAAACCCTGACTCTGCAGAGGGAATCCTGGAAAACTGTCAGAAACCAGAGAAAGGTGAGAATTCTTACCAGAGTCAGCTCTCCCTAATCTCTGTCTGTAGTGCCTAGTTCAGAGAAGGAAACAAAATTTCACAGTGTACCCTCCTTTCCAAATCCAGAACCATTGCTTATTGATCCTTTCTCTCCCAAGGACAGCTACTGCCTTCTTGCTTTACATCCTACGTACCTGGACTGGCTCTCTGCCCGCCTGGGACATGCAGGTTGTGGTTCCTTCTTTGGGTTTTCTTTACGAGTGACTCTAGATCTTGTGAAGATAATACCTTTTGCACCCACTTTAGGGACACTGCTTAAGTCCAAGAGGTTTTTTGAATACTGGCAGAAATATTCACTGCTTATCCAGGTTGAAACCTGACAAGATATTTTAAAGGATTTAATAACTTTATAACCAGAAATTTGGTCAAATTTGAAGCTGATATTCAGCGTCTGATAGAAAAAGAAAATGTTTATGCCAACGCCTCTAAGCTAAATGTAACCAGAGGGAAGCATTTCAACATAGGTGGATGGATGTGTCAGTCCTTTAACCTCCAGGTTACAGACCAATTCTTTGAGGAATTGAAAGCAATTGCCCTTACCTCACAAATCTTTGCAAAACTAAAAATACAGCTCTAGAGCAGGGGTCCCAACCCCCCGGCCACGGACCTGTACCAGTCTGTGGCCTGTAAGGAACTAGGCCGCCAGAGCAGGAGGTGAGTTTCAGGTGATCGAGCGAAGGTTCATTGGCCACTCCCCATCGCTCCCCATGGCTCTCATTATTGCCTGAACCGTCCCCCCAATCACCCCACCTCCTCACCCTGCCCCCGCGTCCATGGAAAAACTGTCTTCCATGAAGCCAGTCCCTGGTACCACAAAGGTTGGGGACCGCTGCTCTAGAGGACTGCAGGAAAAAGAAAAGTGGAGCGGGGAGAAGAAATTTAAAAATACTAACTGCTACAGAAGCACCCTTGCCCAAAAATCTAGTCCTAGTTCAAGGAAAATTTTTAAATGAAAACTATAAGGTCTCTGTTGACGTCTGTCTATAAGTTCATATGTGTCCATATATATATATATATATATATATATATGTCTTTGTGTGTGTGTGTGTGTGTGGTAAACGTATGATATTTTTCTACCTCTGGATGGTACTAGTAAAATTAATTTGTAAAACAGCTCTATTTAATTGGTTTAAACAAACAACCGCTTTATAGATTTATTATTCAAACTAACTCAAATGCTTTTCAAGTTCATGTAATCTGGGATTATCTTCAGTAAATAAAAGCTAATTTAAGTTTGTTGGTTTAATTAAAATAGGTATGTCTTTAGAGTTATCAACACTGAATATAATGCAGACATAAAACTTTTTATTTCACCTGGGTTTATTAGTCAAACAAGTTCATGTTACCTCTTACAAAATTTGTTGGCCTGAAAAATAACCTAGGATGATGATTGACTTTGTTTAATGTCTCATGAAGTTTTTGTTAATGGTCTAAACATAATTGTTGAAAATAAGTAAATTAAATGGATGTGAGATAAAAGTTTCTAGGTAAAATTTTAAAATAGTTTCCTAAAATCTTTCTGGAAACCTGAATCTTAAAGTTTTGCTAAATTAAATTAAATGATGGATAGTCACTGAATATCTAGATCATTTCCAAATAAGATAAAATACTGAAACATTAAGCACAGAACATAGGTTTATCTACTTTTTGCTTCCTTTTACAGACTAATTAAAGGTATTTGGGTCCATTAGCAAACACATTTTGTGCCTCGCTAAGCATGTTTCTAGAAATTATAAAAGTATTTATAAATCCGTCAATCCACAGAATGCTGATGCAAAACATAGTTGGTTTCTTCTTAGTTTTTATTAGAAATTAAAGGTTTCTAAGGGTTAAAAATTCTAATATGTAATTAAAACTACTAGAACTAATTAGGAAAAGGAATTTTATGTGTGAATAAGATTAGAATAAATTTAATTAAATAAATGAGTTTTAATTCAAAAGTCAGGTGGTGCAAAATTGAAATTTGGTTTTCTGCTTGTTAAAAAGACAAGGTTTTATTGGACTACTGGTCTCCTCTTGATACGAAATTGTGAAAGACTTTCTTTAGCTTTTAAAATAATTTGCCTAGAAAACAAAGATTCTGTATTTTGTTAAAATATTTTTTTTTCAGAAAAGTGAATCTTCTCTGTTAAAAAAGTTTTGTTTTTTAACTATTTACCTTTCTGTATTTGCCTTTAACATCTTCTATTGTCACTTTGGTTAAATGAATAACTAAGCACTGTTTTACAGTGACCTATGATCCTATTTGACTAGGTATTTTAAAACCTTGTTGATAATTTTGAAAAACTTACCAAAATAAAATTCTAAATGAAGTCTTTTTTGACCTCCAACTAACTTTGAAGTTTTCCAGAGCCTCCTTGGAACATTTTAAAAGATTTGCTCTCTCTCTCCTTATAAAAAGGGAAGGTGTTAAACTACTTAGGCTTATTTGATATGGTAAATTACATGCGAAGCATTGTCAAGTAAGAAGTAATACAAAGCTTTTTAATGTTGTGCTTATATAGGTATATGTTATAAGTATTTCAGTAAATGTGTGAAATTCCTGGAAATCTATTTCCTGGAATAATGTTATCAGTCATAATTCCAGTTATTATCTTAAAATGTTGTGTGTCACAGAAATACCCAGATTTCCTTAACAATTCCACCATATCTTTAGTAATAGGCATTTTTAAGTTTTCTGTAATTTACAGAGAGTTACTGTTTCATTCTGATGCTCTGCAAAGGTGTTCCCACAAAAGTATTTCGTCTTCAGAAAAATTCAAGAAAAGGACTTTTTGACAAGTGAAGGTTTCTGATAACTTTAAGATCATAAAACTGAACTGGTAAGAACAAAGACTGCCCTTGAGTCTTCTTGGAAGTGACTATACGAGGTCCTCCTCACTACCCAGATGGCAGCCAAAGTTCAGTAGTCAAGCCTTAGGTACACATTTCATAGCTAAAGAAGACTCCACTTGACATCTGGTGGCATACAAATGCTAAAAAGCTCAAATGAAATTGACTAGGAAGAGAAGTAGCTAACATTAAAGGAGACTGCTTCCTCCTAAGATGCCAGATCAAGACTTCATACTTTTATGAAACATGAAACTTTCTCTTTCTTTCCTCTACTTTGACATTGGCCTAGAAAGATACCACCATCATCTGTATCTCCCAAGCCACTGTTAAGAGGGGTGGCCTTTCAGACTGCTGCATTTGTCAACAAATCTCTTATCTATGATGGTAGAGACTGCCTGGTTTGTTTTCCTGCCTCTGGTTAACACCCCAAACTTTGCAGCCAGGCTGTATTCAAAGGAAGGGACACAAGGCAAAAGTAACCAAAATAAAACTGCCTGTGTGGGCTACAGACCCTTAATACAAGATGGCATTCATAATTCAAAATTAGTTCCCTTTGACAGATCCCTACTTTCCTGCTTAAGAGGAAATGCAAATGAGGAATGTCTCCTTAACTCTTGAAGCTATTGCAGTTTCCGTTGCTAAGAGAACAGTTGACCAACAGAGATCCTTAGACTCTCTGGCCAAAGTTGTTCTTGATAATAGGACAGACCTTGATTATCTTTTAGCTGAGCAAGGAGGAGTCTGTGCTATGGCCAACACCACTGCTGCACCTGGATTAACACTTCTGGGGAAGTTAAATCTCAATTATATAAGGTCACTAAACAAGCCACTTGGCTTAAAAAGGTGACTCCTTCATTAGGGTCTTTTCTTTGATTTTGATTGGTTTGGGTCTTGGGGACCATGGCTCCAAAATGCACTGCAAACATTGGGAATTATCCTGCTTATTACAATCATAGAAATCTCCCTGGTGCATTGTGCTCTTTCAAAAGCTTTAAATGTGTGTTTGCAGTCAGTAACCACCAAGCAAATGCTCTCCCTAAGACTAGAAGGTCAGAAGAGGAACAAAGAGAATGACCAGCTTAAAGATTATGAACCTGAAGTGGTGACCTGTGAATATGACAAGGATTAAGCAAAAACATGACCTGTGAATACCACACAGAGTATCAACAAAAGCTCTGAGAACTACAGAGCAGTAGCTGAGACTGGTGCTAACGCCTTAACTTTTGATCACATCTCTCAGTTAATGTGGGAGTCTGATCAAAAGTGGGGAACTGTTCAAAAGGAGTCATGTGCTAAAACTAAGACTTAATACGTAACCTAACTGCAGTGGCAACCTTCCCCAGGAATAAGACCCTTTTGTCCCCAAAGGGAGATGACCTAGTCTGAAATAATTTGTTTCTGACTTCCTTGTCTTGCCTTTAAAACATTCTCCCTTTTTGTAGTCCTCTGAATCTCCCTTCTATTGATACTTGCTAGATGGGATGCTCCTGATTCATGATCACTGAAAAAAAGCCAATTAGATATTTAAAATTTACTCAGTTGGATTTTGTTTTTTAAAGGGAACTAAAAGGAAGGAATAAATTCTCTGGAAAAAAATCTCACTCTAAATTAGTTTGGAATCAGTCCTTAAATCACAGTCCAACATAGCATCACTTGACTATCAGCTACTGAAGACGAAGAAGCTATTTACTCTCTGAAATTGAGATTTTTATTTGACCTTAAAAACTATCCTCTTTCTTTGAACTGTCTTTGACTTTCCAACCTAAATTTTTCTTCTATGAAGAAAAGGATAAGTAACCCAATAGAAGATCTAAAGACATGAACAGGTATTTCACAGAGGAAGAAGCACATACAGGGGAAAACCGTGCAAAAGTGGTCAGCCATGGGTGTGAGCAAGGAATCACAAATCAATACAAGAATGAGGAGCCATTCCATACCCATTTTATTGGTGAAAGTGAGAAATCGGATAATTCCAAGTGTTGGGGAAGATCTGGATTGCTGTGATTTTTGGACATTGCTGGAAGAACTACAACCACTATGGAAAACACGTAGCAATATCTTGCAAAGATGAACATTCATAATCTCTACGGCCTATCAATTTCCCTGCTAATCATATATCCCAAGGAAACTTTGCACACATACACCACTACCACCACCACCATCACGAGATATGGACAGGAATGTCCATCGAAGCTCTTATATAGTTGTAAAAACATGAAAAAAACTCTCAGCAGGAAAATGGATAAAAAGTAATGTAGAAATGATTGAACAGCAGCTGTATGCAATAAGGATGAATGTTAGCACTATAATTTTGAATAAAAAAACTAATCCCTGGAGTTGCAGCCACTGTTGGCTGAGCCAAGTAGCTGACAGGGTCTTGGTGCTATGACCGGGTTTCAGGCCTGTGCCTCTGAGGTGGGAGACCCGAGTTCAGGACAATGGTCCACCAGAGACCTCCCAGCTCCACGTAATATCAAACAGCTAAAGCTCTCTCAGAGATCTCCATCTCAATGCTAAGACCCAGCTCCACTCAACGACCAGCAAGCTACAGTGCTGGACACCCTATGCCAAACAACTAGCAAGACAGGAACACAACCCCACCCATTAGCAGAGAGGCTGCCTAAAATCATAATAAGGTCACAGACACCCCAAAACACACCACTGGACACGGTCCTGCCCAGGAGAAAGACAACATACAGCCTCATCCACCAGAACACAAGGCACGAGTCCCATCCACCAGGAAGCCTACACAATCCACTGAACCAAACTTAGCCACTGGGGGCAGAAACCAAAAACAATGGAAACTGCAAACCTGCAGCCTGTGAAAAGGAGACCCTAAATACAGTAAGTTAATCAAAATGAGAAGACAGAGAAACACACAGCACGTGAAGAAGTAAGGTAAAAACCCACCAGAGCAAATAAGTGAAGAGGAAATAGGCAGTCTACCTGAAAGAGAATTCAGAGTAATGATAGTAAACTTGATCCAAAATCTTGGAAACAGAATGGAGAAAATACAAGAAACATTTAACAAGGACCTAAAAGAACTAATAAAGAGCAAACAAACAATGATGAACAACACAATAAATGAAATTAAAAATTCTCTAGAAGCAATCAATAGCAGAAAAACTGCGGCAGAAGAATGGATAAGTGACCTGGAAGATAAAATAGTGGAAATAACTACTGCAGAGCAGAATAAAGAAAATAGAATGAAAAGAATTGAGGATGGTCTCAGAGACCTATGGGACAACATTAAACACACCAACATATGAATCATAGGGGTTCCAGAAGAAGAAGAGAAAAAGAAAGGGACTGAGAAAATATTTGAAGAGATTATAGTTGAAGACTTCCCTAATATGGGAAAGGAAATAATCAAGTCCAGGAAGCACAGAGAGTCCCATACAGGATAAATCCAAGGAGAAACATTCCAAGACACATATTAATCAAACTATCAAAAATTAAATACAAAGAAAAAATATTAAAAGCATCAAGGGAAAAGCAACAAATAACACACAAGGGAATCCCCATAAGGTTAACAGCTGATCTTTCAGCAGAAACTCTGCAAGCCAGAAGGGACTGGCAGGACATAACTAAAGTGATGAATGGGAAAAAACTATAACCATGACTACTCTACCCAGCAAGGATCTCATTCAGACTCAATGGAGAAATTAAAACCTTTACAGACAAGCAAAAACTAAGAGAATTCAGCACCACCAAACCAGCTTTACAACAAATGCTAAAGGAATTTCTCTAGGCAGGAAAAACAAGAGAAGGAAAAGACTTACAGTAACAAACCCAAATCAATTCAAAAAATGGTAATAGGAACATAAATATCGATAACTACCTTAAATGTAAATGGTTTAATGATCCCACCAAAAGACACAGACTGGCTGAATGGATACAAAAACAAGACCCACATATATGCTGTCTACAAGAGACCCACTTCAGACCTAGTGACACATACAGCCTGAAAGTGAGGGGATGGAAAAAGATATTCCATGCAAATGGAAATCAAAAGAAAGTTGGAGTAGCAATTATCATATCAGACAAAATTGACTTTAAAATAAAGACTATTACAAGAGACAAAGAAGGACACTACATAATGATCAAGGGATCGATCCAAGAAGAAGATATAACAATTGTAAATATTTATGCACCCAACATAGGAGTACCTCAATACAAAAGGCAAATACTAACAGCCATAAAAGGGGAAATCAACAGTAACACAGTCATATTAGGGGACTTTAACACCCGACTTTCACCAATGGACAGATCATCCAAAATGAAAATAAATAAGGAAACACAAGCTTTAAATGATACATTAAATAAGATGGACTTAACTGATATTTATAAGACATTCCATGCAAAAACAACAGAATACACTTTCTTCTCAAGTGCTCATGGAACATTCTCCAGGATAGATCATACCTTGGGCCACAAACCAAGCCTTGGTAAATTTAAGAAAACTGAAATCGTATAAAGTATCTTTTCCGACAACAATGCTATGAGACTAGATATCAATTACAGGAAAAAATCTGTAAAAAATAAAAACACATCGAGGCTATACAATACACTACTAAATAACTATGAGATGACTGAAGAAATCAAAGAGGAAATCAAAAAATACCTAGAAGCAAATGACAATGAAAAGAAAATCTATGGGATGCAGCAAAAGCAGTTCTAAGAGGGAAGTTTATAGCAATACAATCCTACCTCAAGAAACAAGAAACATCTCAAACAAACAATCTAACCTTACACCCAAAGCAATTAGAGAAAGAAGAACAAAAAACCACAAAGTTAGCAGAAGGAAAGAAATCATAAAGATCAGATCAGAAATAAATGAAAAGAAATGAAGCAAACGATAGCAAAGATCAATAAAACTAAAAGCTGGTTCTTTGAGAAGATAAACATAATTGATAAACCATTAGCCAGACTCATCAAGAAAAGAAGGGAGAAGACTCAAATCAATAGAATTAGAAATGAAAAAGGAGAAGCAACAACTGACATTGCAGAAATACAAAGGATCATGAGAGATTACTACAAGCAACTCTATGCCAATAAAATGGAAAACTTAGAAGATTGGAAAATTCTTAGAAATGCACAACCTTCTGAGACTGAACAAGGAAGAAATAGAAAATATAAAGAGACAAATCACAAGCACTGAAATTGAGACTGTGATGAAAAATCTTCCAACAAACAAAAGCCCAGGACCAAATGGCTTCACAGGTGAATTCTATCAAACATCTAGAGAAGAGATAACACCTATCCTTCTCAAACTCTTCCAAAATATAGCAGAGGGAGGAACACTCCCAAACTCATTCTACGAGACCACCATCACCCTGATACCAAACCCAGACAAAGATGTCACAAAGAAAGAAAACTACAGGCCAATATCACTGGTGAACATAGATGTAAAAATCCTCAACAAAATACTAGCAAACAGAATCCAACAGCACATTAAAAGGATCATACACCATGATCAAGTGGGGTTTAGCCCAGGAATGCAAGGCTTCTTCAATATATGCAAATCAATCAATGTGATTCACCATATTAACAAACTGAAGGAGAAAAACCATATGATCATCTCAATAGAGGCAGAAAAAGCTTTGAACAAAATTCAACACCCACTTATGATAAAAACCCTCCTGAAAGTAGGCATAGAGGGAACTTGCCTCAACATAGTAAAGGCCACATATGACAGAAACACAGCCAACATTGCTCTCAGTGGTGAAAAACTGAAACCATTTCCACTAAGATCAGGAACAATACAAAGTTGCCGACTCTCACCAATATTATTTAACATAGTTTTGGAAGTTTTAGCCATGGCAATCAGAGAAGAAAAAGAAAAGGAATCCAAACTGGAAAAGAAGTAAAGCTGTCACTGTTTGCAGATGACATGATACTATACATAGAGAATCCTAAAGATGCTACCAGAAAACTACTAGAGCTAATCAATGAATTTGGTAAAGTAGCAGGATACAAAATTAATGCACAGAAATCTCTTACATTCCTATACGCTAATTATGAAAAAATTGAAAGAGAAATTAAGGGAACACTCCCACTCACCACTGCAACAAAAAGAATAAAATACCTAGGAATAAACCTACCTAAGGAGACAAAAGACTTGTATGCATAAAACTATAAGACACTGATGAAAGAAATTAAAGATGATACAAACAGATGGAGAGAGAAACCGTGTTCTTGGATTGGAAGAATCAACATTGTGAAAATGACTATAGTACCCAAAGCAATCTAGAGATTCAATGCAATCCCTATCAAACTACCAATAGCATTTTTCACAGAACTGGAACAAAAAAATTCACAATTTGTATGGAAACACAAAAGACCCCCAACAGCCAAAGCAATCTTGAGATAGAAAAACAGAGCTGGAGGAATCATGCTCCCTCACTTCAGACTATACTACAAAGCTACAGTAATCAAGACAGTATGGTACTGGCACAAAAACAGAAATATAGATCAATGGAACAGGATCGAAAGCCCAGAAGTACACCCATGCACATATGGTCACCTTATTTTTGATAAAGGAGGCAAGACTATAAAACGGAGAAAAGACAGCCTCTTCAATAAGTCTTTCTGGGAAAACTGGACAGCTACAGTCAAAGAATGAAATTAGAACATTCCCTAATACCATACACAAAAATATACCCAAAATAGATTAGAGACCTAAATGGAAGGCCAGACACTATAAAACTCTTAGAGGAAAACATAGGCAGAACACTCTATGACATATATCACAGCAAGATCCTTTTTGACCCACCTTCTAGAGAAATGGAAATAAAAACAAAAATAAACAAATGGGACCTAATGAAACTTAAAAGCTTTTGCACAGCAAAGGAAACCATAAATAAGATGAAAAGAGAACCCTCAGAATGGGAGAAAATATTTGCAAATGAA
The DNA here is from genome assembly GCF_008692025.1 of Phocoena sinus. Taxonomy (NCBI): domain Eukaryota; kingdom Metazoa; phylum Chordata; class Mammalia; order Artiodactyla; family Phocoenidae; genus Phocoena; species Phocoena sinus. The sequence continues at coordinate 32,751,842 of NC_045784.1, read as the reverse complement.
GCAAGTGACAAAGGATTAATCTGCAAAATTTACAAGCATCTCATGCAGCTCAGTATCAAAAAAACAAACCACCAAATACAAAAATGCGCAGAAGACCTAAATAGACACTTCTCCAAAGAAGATATACAGATTGCCAACAAATACATGAAAGGATGCTCAACATCACTAATCATTAGAGAAATGCAAATCAAAACTACAGTGAGGTATCACCTCACACCAGTAAGAATGGCTATCATCAAAAAATCTACAAATAATAAATGCTGGAGTGGGTGTTGAGAAAAGGGAACCCTCTTGCACTGTTGGTGGGAATGTAAATTGATACAGCCACTATGGAGAACAGTATGGAGGTTTCTTAAAAAAACAAAAAGAGAACTACCATATGACCCAACAATCCACTACTGGACGTATACCCTGAGAAAACCATAATTCAAAAAGAGTCATGTACCACAATGTTCATTGCAGCAATATTTACAATAGCCAGGACATGGAAGCAACCTAAGTGTCCATCGACCGATGAATGGATAAAGGAGATGTGGCACATATATACAATGGAATATTACTCAGCCATAAAAAGAAGCAAAATTGAGTAATTTTTAGTGAGGTGAATGGACCTAGAGTCTGTCATACAGAGTGAAGTAAGTCAGAAAGAGAAAAACGAATACTGCATGCTAACACATATGTATGGAATCTAAAAAAAAAAAAAAAAAATTGGTTCTGAAGAACCTAGCGGTGGGACATGAATAAAGACGCAGACATAGAGAATGGACTTGAGGACACAGGGAGGGGGAAGTGTAAGCTGGGACGAAGTGAGAGAGTGGCGTGGACTTATATACACTACCAAATGTATAATAGACGGCTAGAGGGAAATAGCCACAGAGCACAGGGAGATCAGCTCAGTGCTTTGTGACCACCTAGAGGGGTGGGAGAGGGGGGGTGGGAGAGGGAGGGTGGGAGGGAGACACAGGAGGGAGGAGACATGGGGATATATTTATATGTATAGCTGATTCACTTTGTTCTTAAGGAGAAACTAACACACCATTGTAAAGCAATTATACTGCAATAAAGATGTTAGAAAATAAATAAAAGTCAACTCAACGAAAAAAATATTTATTGCATATATTTGAGGAACGAAAGTAATCACAGGAAATAAAGGATTGATTTAATAAAAATAAAAGGTAGTAACATTTCATTAAGTAAATGTTTTGGATTCTACAAAAAACATTTCAGCTACATTAATAGAAAAACTGAAAAGATCTTTGACTCAGAAAATTGATTTGGAGAGGAACAGCATCTACCAGAACAGTTTCTGTCTTCCTTTATTTTTTTTTCAAGCTAAACAAAACATCTTATTCTAATTAATTAAAAAATAATACCCCCAAGAGGGGGACAGAGGGACACAGAAGTCTGCATTCCTGCTTGCACCAAGAACCAATCCAAACTCTGTACACTACTGAAATGGAAGTAAAATGGACTACATTGGTTAAGAATAAATCAGTGAATATTTTTGTGAGTATAGTAGGGTTAAGGCACTTTCATAATTACTGGAGAAAATGCACATTTGACAAAACTCTCAAAATTGCAAATGCACATATCCTTGCAATCACCAATTCCACATTTAGGAATTTATTCTGAAGATACACTTGCATACATTCATGGGAAATGTTACATGTAGAAGATTATTCCTACAGCATTGTTTGTAATAGCAGTCTGGAAACAAATGTTCACAGATAAGGGACTGGCTCTGTAAATGACTCTGTATCCATAGAAGAAAATATTACTGAACAGAATGAACAAAGTCATGGTGTACGTGAAGGAAATAATTTCCAACTTGTTTTAGATGGAAAAGGAAATACACAGAAAATGGATGGGTAATATATGGATATAATATATATGAGTATGTAAAGATATACATGTGTATAATACTTTGTGTGATATCTTTATCTATCTATCGATCGATCTATCCATCGATCCATTCCCTGGTATAACTCTAGAAGAAACTTATGGCATTTGCTGCCTTTGATGACTGAGGGTAATGTTAGAGTAGTGTGACTGGAAACAGGTTAGAAGATAAACCTTGATTATAAAACTATGTTTTTAAATTACAAGCAGTATGTAAGCTATTACCTATCTAACAAAAAGAGATTTAAAAAATATAAATTAGTGAAAATCCTGAAATCTGATGTGATGAAACAGGTTACTACCTCTTCACAAACTGATAATGCACAACACTGCATACTCTCCTGGAAGAGGTTAAATTCAGCAGCTGCTTTCTGGGTGAGAACAATCCCTTTTGTTCTCTAATAGGTACCACTTCCTTTCCACTGGATATTGGCATTGCTGCCCATTGTGGAACTTAAATCTCGCAGACATCACCAGTGTCAGCACTAACATCAGCAATAGCTGGCAATAAAGCCAACATCTGGGAGTTTGTTTGCAGAAAGGGAGCAGCCCACCTCAGGAAAGGAAGGCACTGTTTGCTCTTTCCTGTTTTTCTGACCTGTTATCATAATAACATTTATCCCCTACCCATCCCACGTGCCACTGAATGTATGGAATATTGAACTTCTCTGCAAAGGAATGCTCATTTAAAAAACTTTGACATATGAAATTCTGAAATCAAGTCATGCCAAATGAAGTCCCTTTTTTTCTGTGAATGAGTGACTTAGTTTACTACCTTATCTAAAATCTTGTAATATGATTTGAGTGTTTAGTTAAAAAAATCAAACAAGAAATAAAGCTGAAGGATAGAAAGAAAAACGGAGAACTGGACATCAGAAGATCTATGGTAAATTTAGAAATATACTGCCAAATAGAAAATCAGGACGAAAAAGTTTTAAGCATCTTGGATTGACAATTTGCAACTCTATTCACGTAATATAATTTTATCTTTAGTGAAAATAATCTGTTCACTACTGCAACAAGTTTACTGTATCAGGGTTGGTGAGATGGCATGTAGCTATACCATGAAATCACATATGAGTGACACCAAATATAATAATTAAAAACTGACAATGGTTTCCTCTCTTCCTTCCTTTTCTCTTTTTTCCTTCCCTTCCTCCTTCCGTCCTTCATTTTTTCCTTTTCTCCTTTGTTTTTTAATCTCTACTCTGAAGTACAGTCTAGTCTAGTTTATATACCATGATGTACGCAAGTAGTTTTTGGTAAGCGTGAATTAACCACCAA